>NC_064842.1:56775606-57078636 GCF_024166365.1 Elephas maximus indicus | reverse complement strand
TAGTTCATTTGTTGAAGGATTCATTTAAACTCTGCTATCATCTTCTATGTCTACCTTCCATAGTCCTGGAATTAATCTACTTGAAAATTTGAAAAGAAAGCACAAGTATGATTTGAAAATAATATGAGCTGCACATAAAATGAACTACATATTATTTGCTCCCCAGACAATGTATGTATATTCACCAAGCTACAAATAATAGGGATAAATACAGGAAATAATAATTATACATATTTCAAGCAAAGTTTTTTTTTTTTTTTTCCCCTAGCAAGACACCAAGAAGCACTTTTCTAATTTTTCCCTCACTCATCTGGCTGCAGCAATGGAGAGAAAACTTGTTACTCATCTTGTCACAACTGCTGTCTATTCAGGGTATTGTTTGTGACCTGACCCTTGCCCTTGGTTAAGGCAGCAGTGACATATGCAGAGCCCTGCAAACTGCTAAGTTCTTCACCGATTTTAATAGATCTAGATCTGATTTTAGTTCCTTTACTAAGGGGAGACTCTTCTCTCTCTACCACTCCCCCCTCAGTTTATAGTAACAGATCATTCACTATTATGTGACTACTCCTTGCATTTTCATATTATGGAAGCTTAATACATTAAAATGTTAACTTCTTTTTTTTTTCTTTTAATTTTCTTCTATACATACACATTTCTACTCCAGCTAAGCGCTTTGGGAGGCTTTGCCTCTGGAAAATTAGGCCACACCAACTGGAAGCTATGAGAAGGGAATCCTTTTCTTAGCTTTTGCATTTCAAAAGTATGATACAAGAAACTAGATGTGTCAATGAATGCCAGTGAGGACACATGAAACAAATAATCAGATGTTCCAATTCCCCCACGACCTGTTAGGAATGCATAAATCCCTTGAATTTGGACATAACCTTGGACAAAGTCAGGAGCCCCAAATTAGCTCAGATTAACTTCTGCTACTTCTGTTAGAATGAAGACTCAAAATTTAAAGTGTATTCCTTAAACACCTTAACTATTATTATACCATTAATATCTTACTCCCTTTGCTCATGCTGCTGATTGTCCCATGTGGGGATGTTATCATCCGTATTCCCGTCCACTTGTACATCTGAATGACTGATCTCTCAAAGCATGTCTTGGATTCCACCTCTTACTTCCACGTACAGCCTCTGCATTCAGCTGAACCCAGTACCACTTTATCAATTGCCTTCAAGTTAATTCTGACTCATGGTGACCTCACAATGTTTGTGAAAATAGAACTGTGTTCTATAGAGTTTTCTGTGCCTGATTTTCAGAAGTAGATTGCCAGGCTTTTCTTCTGAGGTGCCTCTGTATGGACTTGAACCTCCAATCTTTTGCTTAGCAGTGAACTCATTAACTGTACCATGCAGAGACTACCTCCCCCCAGTAACAGAGTATCTTAGTTATCTAGTGCTGCTGTAACAGAAATACCACAATAGGTGACTTTAACAAATAGAAATTTATTTTCTTACTGTTTAGGAGGCTAGAAGTCCAAATCCATGTTGCTGGCTCTAGGGGAAGGCTTTCTCTCTCTGTTGGCTCTGGAGGCAGGTCCTTGTCTCTTTTCAGCCTCTGTTTCTTGGTTTCTTGGAGGCCTCATGTGGTATGGCATCTATCTTCTTCCATCTCTGCTTGCTTTCTTGATCGGTTGCTCAATCTGCTCTTTTGTATGTCTCAAAAGAGATTGGCTTAAAACACATCCTACAGTAATACTGGTTCATTAACATAACAAAGAAACCAGTTTCCAAATAAGATTATAACCACACGTATAAATCAAAAACCAAACCCATTGCTGTCGAGTTGATTCTAACTCATTGCAACCCTGAAAGATAGAGCAGAACTGCCACATAGGGTTTCCAAGGAAAGGCTAGTGGATTCAAACTGCCAACCTTTAAGATAGCAGCTGAGCTCTTACCCTCTGTTCCACCAGGGGCTTCAACCACATGTATACAGGTTAGAATTTACAACATATATTGAATTGAGGTACACAATCCAGTCCATAACAGGGTGGCAAAACTTCTCAAATCCAATAACATTTTGTTTGAACTTTAATTTTAGCACATACTGTAACTTGAGTTTTTTAGAGTCAGATGTAAGGGTTTTTTTTTGTTGTTGTTAATAATTAATTTCACATACATTTACTGAAATCTACTCTTTGTTGAGGACCCCTGCTCTAAGTATTCATTTCAAAGGAATGAACTAGCAGGAATAACATCTTTATCTACTAGTGAAAGAGAGGATTAGAAGAAGCTTGTTGTCGTGTCTGTCTAGTGGATTTTGACTCATAGTGACCCTATAAGAAAGAATAGGACTGTCCTATAGAGTTTTCTGTGTTGTAATCTTCATGCAGGCAGATTATCAGGTCTTTTCTGCCTCAGAGCCACTAGTGGGTTTGAACCACTGACCTTCTGGTTAGCAACCCAGTGTTTAATCATTGCACCTCCAAGGCTCCTTCAGAAGAAGCTTAAAAAAAAGTAAAGGGTAGGGGGAGGGTTTTACTGTTTCTGAATTTTAAGTCTTGCCCTCTTTTTAAATTCAATATAAACTAAATAATATGTTTTTTTTCCCTGACTTTATCTGAAGCTCCTTGAGAGCAGGAATGTTATTTTTCATACTTTCGCGTGGGCACATTAAAAGCAGAAGCGAAAATGCATTACTAAGGTAAGTAAAGATGGCAATAATGCCCATCAATAACTTAACAGAAGTTATTTTACTATTTTCCAATGAACAATAAAACCTTCTGGCTGTTATTTTAAACAGGAGGGGATTAAAAGTAAATGTGAACTGTGTGGGACAGTCTCCCACATGGAGCCCAGGTAAGCCCATCCTTTTTTGAGTAGCCACCTTATCAATAAGGGGCTGTCATCAGGAAACAGATTACTGGCAGGGCAAAGTAGAGAGGATATGAAAAGTGCAAAACTCATTGCCCTTGAGTCAATTCCAACTCATAGCAGCCCTGTAGGACAGAGTAGAACTGCCCCATAGGGTTTCCAAGGTACAGCTGGTGAATTCCAACTGCCTACCTTTTGGTTAGCAGCCAAGATCTTAACCATTGCACCACCAGAGCTCTGTGAAAAGTGCAAAGGAGTAGCAGATGAAGCTGAAATTAATTTTATTTATTTTGAAAATTTTTCCGGTCATGTATTAAGCTTGAGCAGTATAAAATCTTGTATTTGTAGAAAGGTAAAAAATAATAAGGAATAAATACAATTACTACCATTTATGAGTTATACCGTGTGTCAGACATATTAGCTGCTTTATGTACGTTGCCATTATTGCTTACACAACACTGTGGGTTACCCACTATTTGCATTATTTAGTTCCTATTTGCCTTAAAATATGCATGTGGGCACAAATTAACAATGAATTCTTCAGTGTTGTGTTGTACTAATAATCAAGATGAGGCTCTAAATTAACATATTTAACCCAATTACTCTGAGAATTAATCATTTCTCTCCTAGGCTCTTGGTCAATAATAATAATAATAATTTGTTTAGTTTTTTATTAAACTTTTTAAGTTAAAATGTTAAAATTTTATTTTTCTTCAAAAATGCTTTCTGTTGAATATAAACATTAACTAACAGTACTTCTAATAGAGTTTTCATAATTTGGAAATAACCTAATATTTGAGTTAGTTGCATCCTTTTAAAGTAATTGGAGACTGAAATTGTGATAAAATGAAACAAATATCAAAATATTCAGAAGTATTAAGAACGGAAATAACCTCATGAGGGTATAATCTAAGGATAGAATTCTTTAACCCGTGCTTTCATTCCATATTAGCTCATCTTCTTTTGAATATTTTTTTAAATGAAAATATTAAAAGAGACAATGCTGAAATATGTTAAGACTCCTCTACAATTAGAAGAATTCTTTGTCATTTTGTCAGAGCTGAAATAATCCTTCACATAACTGCTTAAACCCATGCCAAATTGTCAACTGCTTAAACCCATGCCAAATTGTCAACTGCTTAAACCCATGCCAAATTGTCAGCTGAAGTAAGGACTTCTTCTCCCCAGCGCCCCCGCCTCCCCCCGCCCCATAATCAGAATCCTATATAAATGTTAAACAGGGGCATTAAGCTAACTAAGAATATGACACAGGATAATTCTTGAAAGTGTTCAGCCTAGAGCAAAACCGTAACTTAAAAAGTGATTTCAGCACCTCCTAGAATCTAGCAGGAGCTACTGGCTAGTAAAAGGGGAGACACATTATGTTTTGGGTGGCCATTAACACTGAGGTGAACCATAGCAAGAAAGAGGCCAGGCAGTTCTGTTTTGAAGAGTTCTTGCCTGGGAGTTGAATGTTGCTCCAGCAGTTTGCTGAACTACTTTAGATAAACCCCTTGATCTCTCTTTATCTTGGCTGCTTTATAGTTAAAATTATGAGAGCACTGACCTTATCTTACACAGCAGTTGGGAGTAATAGCTAATAAATTCACAGTAAAATTCTCTAAAAACATTGAGTGCTTAAATCATACACAGAGATGATCCTTTACTCACTTTATATAATAGCATTTTTACTCACAACATTTTCAAAGCCATAATAAAAAAAAAAAATTGTTGGAAAATGAATTTCTTTAGGATGCTTTCATCTACAAGAAAATGAAAAGCCTGAATGGTTTAAACAATAAGAGGCTTTATTATCTCACACATCTAGCTGTCCGCAGAAGTGTTATTTGAAGCTTGGTCAATTGAATGACTTAATGATACCATCAAAAACGGGGTTCCGTTCATCTTTTCTCCTTACCATCTCCAATATATCTTTCTCCCTGTCAGAAAAGAGTGGCAGTATTTTTTGTCATCATGTGCAGATACCACAAAACAGAAAAGAAAGGCATCTTTTTTTTTTTTTAATAGGATAACATGATTGGTTTGGTCTATGTAGGATTTGGGTTGGTCTATGTTTTTTTTTTTTTTTTTATGTAGAAGTAGAGGTGAGGTTATGAGACCTGGGATGGAAGTTCAACTCTATCCCCCACTAGAGGAAACTGGCTATTTGCTAATCAGCCAAGAGCGTCTGCAATAATTTATTTGGCTTTATATCTTGTGTAATTGGCTTGAATTTAACGTAAACTAACAGTGATTTTAGGTTAACAGAACTTTATACTATTTCTTGTAAGGATCTCTCTGATTGCTGTGGTCTGATGTTTTCTCCATTCTACAGATGAACGGGGACTCTGTTGTTTGGAGACCTGTGTTTTCCCTCCGAAATATATTATTCCAGCTTTTGGCTGACTCTGCCAAAAAACCCATTCTCTCATTTACCACGGTGTGATGAAAACAATTTTCTTATTCTTCCATGTTGCTTTATATATGTTTTTTTCTTCTGTGGCTCAAATTGGTACGCAGCCTTTTCCCAGCACTTTTTCTATGTTCTTTTTGGAATCCTAAGGTAGTGGAAAGCATTTTTCTTTGTATTCTTTACACAGTCACAGAGTGCTCTATTTTCTTTTATCTGGTCTTAATTGAAAGTTTTCTTTCCCCAGAAGACATTGCTTTCCTTGTCACTGTTTTTTCCATACTGCTAGCAACTTGAATTTGACAGTAGAATTAATATCATTTTATCATTCAAAGTTACACATGAATCAATTACTCTTTAACCGTGTTAAAAATACTATTCCATACAAGTTAGAGAGACAAAAAGTAGATTAGTGGCTAGGATTTGGTGGAAGGGGAAATGAGTTATTTCTTAATGAGAACAGAGTTTCTATTTGAGGTGATGAAAATGTTTTGGAAATAAATAGTAATGACAGTTGAAGAAAAAATTAAAAAAAATGCATTTCAGATACTTGCCATATAGTGGTTTTCTGTACTTTATGTTTATTTGACTTACAAAATTCTGATGGATACTTTCTCTTATTCAGTGAAAATACTGACATCAGACATCAGAGTTTCCCTTTGTCCTTTAAGTCTTGCCATCACCCTAAGTAACTTAGTATGTGCCTATGAATTAATCCTATATCTTGATCTCTTACTCCAATGACATTCACTTGCACTCCGATTTAGCCATCTATTTCCATGGTTAAAAATTGTTATTAATCATAATTGTTTTCCTTCTGAACTACTAAAGTGCTGTCCTCTCTAATCACAACTTCTGATTTTTCCTGGTCTCTCATTTTACTCTGACCACTGCACTGATCTTCAACCTTATTCAGCATCTCATTCCTTTGATTGGTTCTTTCATCTCCAAATTTGTCAGTTTTCTCCTGTTTTCATTTTCTTCCCCATGAATACTGGTCCTTGTTCTCTGTCACATCCCCCACTCTCTTGTCAATGTTCTCTAACTGAATTTGGTGGTAAATTCTTCAGACATTATCTGTCTGGCATAACTGCATAACCACAATACTGGATTACTCCGATACTTCCTTTTTCTCTCCTACACTAACACACTGCTGAACATAACTGTCCGTTTTGTTAGTGAACCTGTAACTTCATGATCTTGAAAGGTAATTAGATCTTCAATGCTGTGCAGAAATTCTTCTAATTCCCTAATTAGACCTTTCTATATCTTATCAACAGCTGCTATTTCAAGCTATCTTTACTGTCATCAATATTTCTATCCCATTACCACCAACTCACTCTTAGTGGATGACCTGGACATATTTTATTTCATAGAGAAAATAAAACTCATGAATGACCTCAGCCTTCTGACTATAAGTTTACAAATTTGTCTATACTCACCTTGCATCAGATTACAATGGATGATTCTTCATATTACAACGGACAACTAAGCCTCCTCCTTTTTAAGTTCCGGTTCTCTACACAGGATCTTCAGTGGCTTTAAACACGGAAGAATATCTGTTGCTCATCATCATATGAACTTCAAAATAAATATATTGCCAACCTGAAAAAAAAAAAAGATCAAGAACATCTTGCAAAATGCTTTTTAGTCCCTACGGTATCTTTTGAATAAGAGTTCTGGAAGGTCTGGTCTGAGGCGGTATCTCCATTGGGCAAACACGCCTCCTCTTTGGAAGTTGTACAAAATTGTTCTTTCGAAATCTCATGGAGCTTGCTTTGGGGCTGGGCCGGAACCTGGGGTGGCGGAGGTTGGTGAGGGTCGGTGGCCGGCTTTGCTATGTGTGGCATGGGTCTGCGCGGCGGGCCCACGGGCAGACAAGCCGGCGCTCATTTCTGGGCAAGTGGAGAGAATGACAGCGCGAGTGAGGATTCGGGCCGTCTTCCAGAAATGGAAAATCCCACCGAGCACCCGTGCTTTCGTCAGTTGAGCGCCTCGTTGCAGTTTGTGGACGTCCGTGAAGTGTGGGCTGAGTTCTTTTGTAGTACGGTGTGTATTTTGTGTACATATACATAAATACAGTGTATACACACATGCAACATACTCTGTCTCACACACAGGTATCTGTTGCAAGACGCAGGGGGAAGGGAATTGGAACAAAACTGACCTTTAAATTGGAAAGCAAAAACCCTTGGTTGCCTACCATTCAAACTTTTTTTTTTTTTATGGTATCTTTTGAATAAGAGTACCTCACCCTAAAATTCTCTCTATATGTGAAATATAAAATATCAAATGTAAAATGGTGCAGGCAGTATGGAATGTAGTATGGAAGTTCCTAAAAAATGTTAAATATGGAATTTCCAAATGGCCCAGCAATTCCACCCCAAAGAATTGAAGGCAGCGACTGAAGCAGACACAGCACACCAATGCTCATTGTAGCATTTCACAACAGCCAAAAGCTGGAAACAACCCAAATGCCCATCAACAGATAAATGGATAAATAAAATGTGGTATACCTGTGCAATAGAATATTATTCACCCGTAAAGACAAATAAAGTTCTGATACATGCTACCACACATTGAAAACATCACGCTAAAGTGAAATAACCCAGGTACTAAAGGACAAATATTGTATGATTCCACTTTTATGAAATATCTAGAATGGGCAAATCTATCCAGACAGAAGAAGTCTCATGTTTTTCAGAGGCTGGGAGGAGGAGGGAATGGAGAGTTAAAAACATATATCAAATGCTCTCAAAAGTGTGTTTTGCTACAACTGCTTTGCTGGCACTCACAGCCTATTCTGCCTCCTCAGAAATCCACCTCGATAATTATGCTGCTTTCAGTGTACACACAGCATTTTTATCCAAATGCTCAACTGATGAATAAAAAAAAAAAAATTTTTTTTTTTTTTATGAATGGATAAACAAAATGTGGTATATCCATACAAGGGAATATTATTCGTCTATAAAAAATAATGACACCCTGATTTATGCTATAATATGGATTAACCTTGAAAACATGTTAGTGGAAGAAGATAGGAGCAAAAGGACACATATTGTGGCTTTCCACATCTGCATGTACAAAACAAACAAAAAACCATTCTTTATATTTAAAAATAAAATAATAACATCTCACCGCTCATGGCTCAATATCATGCTTTAGCTAGAGTACAATGTGTTTTCTCAATTTAATAGCCAAATATTGTGGAATAATTACCTACCTGTACTTACTGCTTCTAGTTTTACTTCTAAATACTCTGAAATATGACTTATGCTTTCTATATTTCACTGAATCTGCTCCAATCAAGATAAGTAATCACCTTTATTTATTAAGTCTAATGAAACTCTGATGGTCAACATTTTTTTTAATTAGAAAAACCTCTTTTATCTTTGCCTCTCACAATGTTATTTCTTCCTTGTTTTCCTCCAACATATCTTAATTTTGGGGGTTCATCTTCCTCTGCCCATTCTTTAGAAGTAGATTTTCATCTTACCCTCATTATTTTCTTCTCAAAATTCCAGGATTTTATGTTTCTTGAAATCATATTTATAGGTAAATATTAAGCCTTTTGAGCAAGAGACCTCTATATGCACCTGTCTATGGAGTTTTCTTTTTGGAGGGCCTAGAAGCAATTGTGGCATAGTTTAAGAATGAGAAAAACCCCAGATATAACCTTTGCTATTATTTTATTTTATTTATTATTATTATTTATTATTATTCCACTAGTTTTCACTCTAGTTTCTAAGCTATATACTGATGTACTTAAACAGAAAAAAAAAAAAACCTTGTTGCTGTCGAGTTGATTGCTACTCATAATGTCCTTATAGGACAGAGTAGAACTGCCTTATAGGGCTTCCAAGGAGCACCTGGTGGATTCGAACTGCCGACCCTTTTGTTAGCAGCGGTAGCACTTGACCACTATGCCACCAGGGTTTCCTCTGATGAACATAGATACAGTTTAAAACAAAAGTTGTATGGAGTATTAAATTTGGGGTATCAGTAAATATATTAGCTAAAGAGTAGAATGTCAGTACCCTTTTTTATATTTTCCAAAAAAGAGAGAAAAGTTGGTGAGGCCTGATTATGTTTTGAATTCCAGTATGGAGTGTCTGAGGAGAGACAGAACTGCACACAGGACTGGAAAAACTCTGCCTTGATTTTCACCGGATATATTGAATTATTATCAATTTTCTTGTTTCCATTTAATTAACTTTCTTTTTTCTAACACACACACACACAAAAACAGTTGACTGAGTTGATTACTTTCCAACTGTCCAGTGGAGAACTGTCTAGTATAAAACTCACACCTGGGCCAAGTATAATCCCCCATTAGCTATGAGTGAGGGGCAAATCTTATGTTCCTTTGGTAATTTCGAAGTACAGAAAAAGTTGAAATCAATTCATTAAGAAACCTTCTAAAAGGTTGATCTTCCTGAACTTTCATTTAAAAAACAAAGGCTGAGAAACGAATTATTAGGTCAACCAGGCAGGAAATTTCTTGAATTGGTTTCAATGTGTGCCATAGTTTCCAAAAGTAGGTGTGCTTAGAAAATATCTGGGGTTTCCATTGCAAATTTACTGAAAATAAAAATTTAGAGGGATAAGACAACAATTCACACTTTTAAAAAAGTCCCTATAGGATTTCTAATGCTGCTTGCCCAATAATACTTCTTTGGGAATCACTGTTTTCAAAATCTTTTTACATTGCTGTACCTAGGACAAAGGAGCCCTAGTGGTACAGTGGTTGAAACCTTCTGCTGCTAACTGAAAGGCACCAGCTGCACTGCAGGAGAAAGATATAGCTATTTCCATAAAGATCTAATAAAAAGCCCTGCAAACCATATGGGGCAGCTCTATTCTGTCCTATAGGGTTACTATGAGTTGACAGCAACAGGTTTGAGTTTTGTGTGTGTGTGTTTTTTTTTTTTTTGGTGTCTAAGATATATATTTCATTTTGAAATCCTGGAAACATCAAGCAACTGGCTGTCACGAGCCAATATATGTCACTTCACATAGCCCAACAGTCTTTGTTTTTGTACTTTTCCACTCTTTTCTGATTCCTGTAGGAGTGAATGGCAGTTGACATTATTTATTCATTTGCCTAAGACAGAAAATTAAAAATCTCTATGAAGCTTCCCTTACCTTCTAAATTAATTATCAAGTCCTATCATTTTTTGTTTTATCATTTATAACTTCATGTCGTCGCTAACTTGTATTTAATACACCTTTTCTCCTCTATCACATCTCTACTTCAAGAAATGGCCTCTCTCATTTTAGATTACATGCATGTCTTATTAAATCATTGCCATTCACATACATTTGCACACTTCAGTTCATTCTCCACACTATGGTGTAGTATTGTCAATTTCTTGATTAATGCCAGTACATATTCATTGTCTCAAGATATATCTAAAATTTTTCAAATGGCGTATAAAAACTTTAAGGATTTAGTCCAATGGTCTTCATTCAGTAGTATATGTTCCTAAAAAAAAAGCATAAAAACCAAACCCTTTGCCTTTGAGTTGGACTCATAGCGATATTATAGGACACAGTAGAATTGCCCTGTAGGGTTTCCTAGGTTGTAATCTCTCCGGAAGCAGACTGCCACATCTATCTCCCACAGAGTGGTTGGTGAGTTCTGACTGCCAACCTTTCAGTTAGCAGCTGATTGCTTTAACCAGTGCACCATCAGGATTCCCTAGGGAGTACTTAAAGACTTTTCAAGATGTCTCTGGTCCTTGATGGTTTTACAGACATCAACTTCCCTACCCTAAAATTCTATATGTAATTTTTCCTAACTTCATGTAATTTTCTTTTTCCATCTCTAATTCCATTATTGTCCTTTCTCCACTTGATAGGAAAAAAATGTACAAGGTCCATTCATCCAGAATCTTATTATGGTACACTCCTTTGTGGTGAAACTTTTTAGGGCTCCCTCCAAAAACAGAAGATTCCCATCAGAGGTCTTGCTGCCTTTTCTTATTGTAAGCATATTTGTGTTAAACATGAAGCATGACTTTAGAAATGAAGCGTTTTACCACTTGCTTAGATGTTCTGAAGTCACATGTTCTTGTAGAGTGTGTGGGCAGGGAGACTGATGGTAATTTTCCTTTGTGGATCCTACCTCTTTCATTCCTAAATTTCAAAGAAAGAGAGATCTTAAAAAGGAGTCTGATGAGGCAAAGCAAAAGATTACAGGAAAAAGTGGCTTTTTCTCCTACCTACTCATCTATCTGTAATTCATTTTGGATATATTAATACTCTTACGATGTGTCATTAGCTGCAAAGAAAAGTACCTTTAAAAAGATCAAGAAGTGTGAGGCGGAGCCAACATGGCACTATAGACATATACACCACACTGTCCCTCCAGATCAGACACCCGAAAAACTAAGTACAACAGAAACAAACGTTAATCCTGGAACCCTAAGCATCAAATGAAGGGATAAAGAACTCAACCAAGCACCGAATGGAATAAGAAACTACAGAGAACAGAGAGTGAGGAGAGATGGAGTGGGAGTCCCCTATCAGCTAATGTGGTGTGGATTCATCATCTTGGAATCCTCAGCCACAGAGAACTGTGGACAGGGAGCACAGGAAGGCAGCCTTACCGAGCTCCCAGCAGGAGACAGAGCACCTGGTAACCAGCAATACACATTTTCCCACTCCCCACCCCTCTTCTCCGCCGCTTGGCCTCCACCAATTTCCAGCAGGCCACTGTAATTCAGTTGGGAGGCTCCAGCTCCTTGACACTTGGATTCATTCCACCTACACCAGCCAGCCAGCTCCTTCAGTGCCATTTTTTGTTACTGTTGTTGCTTTTTTTTTCAGCTTCTTTTGGCTTTTCTTTCACCTCCTTAGTTTCCTTTCCCTTGAACACCAGGCTCCTTGTGCCATCTTCTTTCCTCCCTGACAGGTTGTAAAGTGCTGCTCGGCTGGGGAACCATTTCCCTGTCCCCAGCCATGCCAGTGGGCTCCCCTGGGGGTACTTTTTTTCTATTTTCCTTTTTATTTTTCTTTGTTTCTCAGTTTCTCATCTCTCTCTACCTTTCTTTTTTTCCTGTCTCCTGAACGCCTGGTGCCATGTATGATCTCTGCTCCTTCTAGGTGGGTTGTGCAGTGCCGCTTGCCTGGTGAGCCACTTTCCTGGTCTGCGCCACCACACCAGTGGGTTCCCTCGGGACATTTTTTAAAATTTTCATCTTCTTACCTTTTCTTGGCTTCTTGTCTGTCTCTACCTTCCCTTCTTACCATTCTCTGTGTGCCATCTCCACTCCTTCTTAATGGGCTGTGCAGAACCACTTGACAGCTTTCAGTGGGCTCCCCTAGGGCTTTATTTTCTTTCTTCTTTTTTTCTTTGTTTCTTGTCTTTATCTTCTTTCCTTTCCTTCCTTTCAACCACCTGGCATCTTTTTATCTTTTTTCTTTTATTGGGTTTCTTGTCTCTCTTTACATTCCTTGCATTCCTTTCTCCTGACCACCTGGCCATGGATGCCTTTCTCTTTTCTTTTTAATCTAGTTTCTTACCTCTCTCCCTTCCTTCCTTTCCTTTCTCTCACCCACCTAGCTGTGTATGCTGTATCTGCCACTTCTTGACAGGCTGTGCCACACCACCCAGCTAGAAACTCACTGAACATGGCTTCCCTGGATCTGCACCATTCCAAAGGCAGACACACTCAGCACTTTTTTTTTTTTTGGCTCCTTTTTCTCTCTCCTCTTTCGTTTCTTTCCCATACCCACTTAGCTCCACACATCACAATCTCCTTCCTCCCTCCTGCCGTCTGCACTATGCACTAAGTATCACACTCCTGAGCAGCACAGGCATGGTCTACCAGGATCTGCCTTGCACTGACCCCTGGCCCCACCTTGTCAACTCCAGTAATGTCACAAATGACATGTTTCAGCCTCTCCCCTTCCACTGGACCTGCCCTGCTGCACCCTAGCAGACTGGCTGGACCTTCTCATTGGACAAGGTGGTGAGAAGTATTCTGCCCACAGGCTGGCAAACAACAAGGAACACCCAGCCCCCTTGCTCAGACATAATCAAATTAAAAAAAGGATGAAGCAAAAAAATCTGCAATCAATAAATGAATAAAATAATTATTGATATATATATATATATAGACAGGATGTTCCAGTAGGTGTTCAAAATAAAACACCAAATGATTTCCAATGACCTCCAGTAGAAGAAAATGCACTGGAACTAACTACCTGATAGGGAATTCAAATCTCTAATATTCACAGTTATTCAAGAAGCTGAAGTAAAAAAAAAAAAAAAAAAATGAGGAAAAAATTGACAAAATCATGAAAAATACAGATGAAATAATGAAAAAGACAGAGAAAACAATCGGAGAATTCAGGAAAATAACACAGGAAAAAAATCAAAATAAATTCACAACTAGAAATCATACCAATTAGAAATCCAAAAGACAAACAACAAGATTGCAGAAATGGGCAGTGTCACAGAAGGTTTGAGGAGGAGGTTTGAAACAATGGCAGACAGGATCAGAGAAATTGAAGACAAATACTCAGATACCACTTTTTCTTAGGAAAAATCAGAGAAAAGAATGAAGAAAAATGAAGAAACCCTGAGAATGATGTGGGGTGCAATCAAAACCAAAAATCTGCAAATGATTGGAGTTCCAGAACAGGGGGAGAAAATGGAAAACACAGAAAGGATCATTGAAGAATTGCTAACAGAAAATTTCCCTCATATCATGAAAGATGAAAAACTGACCATCCAAGAAACGCAGCTAACCCCATACAGGATAGATCCCAAAAGAAAATCACCAAAGCATATCATAATCATACTCACTAAAACCAAAGATAAAGAAAGAATCCTGAGAGCAAGTTGAGAAAAACAAAACAAAAAAAAATCACATACAGAGGAGAAACAATAAGACTAAGTTCTGAATACTTGGCAGAAACCTTGGAGGCAAGAAAATAATGGAATGACATATATAAAACCTTGACAGAAATAAAGAAAAAAAAAAAAAGTCAAACAAGAATAATATACCCTGCAAAACCCTTGCTCAAATATGATGGTGAAATTAGGACATTTACAGATAAACAGAAACTAAGGGAATATGTAAAAACCAAACCAAATTTACAAGAATTATTAAAGGGAGTCCTTCAGTTAGAGAACTAACAACATCAGATGACAGCCTGAATCTAGTACACAAGACCACATCAGCCAGATACCAACCTAGGTAAAGAACTCTCAAGAATAAATCAAAGCTAAAAGATTTACAACAGGGAACCAGAGAGGTGAATCTGTAATAACAATGTCAGAACAATAAAAGAGGGCATAAATGGCGCAGGTACAGAAATTTCAAATGGAAAGGAAGTCAAGGTGATATCAAATAATAAAAGACTGTTTCAAACTTAGGAAGGTAAGGGTAAATTTTAAGATAACCACCAAGAAAATTAACAAACCTACTCATCAAAATAAAGAAAAACATAAAGTCTCAGTAAACACAAAACCTGCAAAAACAAAAGAAATGGAAAAAAATCCACACACAAGAGGAATTCAGCACAGGAGAGCAAGAGGAAGAAAGAAAACATCAGCACCGCAAAAGAAGCACTACAACATGACAGCAATAAACTCACACCTATCAAAAATTACACTGAAATAGCCTAAATGCACCCATAAAGAAACAGAGACTGACAGAATGGATAAAAAAAGCAGAACCCATCAATACACTGTCTAAAAGAGACACACCTTAGAAAGAGACATAAATTTATTAAAAATCAAAGGATGGAAAAATTATCAAGCAAACAGCTACCAAAAAAAAAGCAGGAGTGGCAATACTAATCTCAGATAAAATAGACTTTTAAACGAAACCCTCCATAAAAGAGAAAGCATTATATAATGATTAAAGGGACAATCCATTGTGAAGACATAATCATAATAAATATCTATGCACCCAATGACAGGGCTTCAAGATACATAAAACAAACTCTAACAGCACTGAAAGGAGAAATTGACAGTTTCACAATAATAGTAGGAGAATTCAATACACCACTCTCGGTAAATGCCAGAACATCTAGAAACTCAACAAGATACAGATGATCTAAAGGCCATAATCAGCCAACTTGACCTCATAGACATATATAGAACACTCCACCCAACAGCTGCAAAGTACACCTTTTCCAACACACATGGAACATTCTCCAGAATAGACCACTTCTTAGGCTACAAAGTTACCCTCAACAAAATCCAAAACATTGAGATAATACAAAATGTCTTCTCTGATTGCAATGTCATCAAAGTAGAAAGAAGAGCAAGGAAAAAAGTCAAATACATGGAAACTGAATAACACTGCTTAAAAACCACTGGGTAATAGAAGAAATCAAAGGTGGAATCAAAAAAATTCCTAGAATCAAATGAGAACAGAAACACAGCATACAAAAAACTTTGGGACGTGGAAAAGGCAGTGCTCAGAGGTCAATTTAAAAAATAGATGCACACATCAAAAAAGAAGAAAGGGACAAAAATCAAAACATTAGCTACACAACTCGAACAAATAGAAAGAGAACAACAAAAGAAGCCCACATCCACCAGAAGAAAGAAAATAATAAAGATCAGAGAAGAAATAAATGAAATAGGGAATAGAAAAACAAAAGAAAGAATCAACAAAGCCAGAAGTTACTTCCTTGAAAGGATCAAAAAAAAAAAAAAAAATCAATAAGCCACTGGCCAAATTGACAAAAGAAAAACAGGACAGGACACAAATAACCCAAATAAGAAATTAAATGGGGGACATTACAACAGACCTTACTGAAATAAAAAGGATCATAACAAAGTACTACGAAAAACTATACTCCAACAAATTTGAAAACCTAGAGGAAATGGACAAATTTCTAGAAACATATTACCTACCCAAACTAATGCAAAATAATGTTGAAAATCTGAACAGACCCGTAACAATAGAAGAGATTGAAAAGGTAATAAAAAAAATTCCAAACAAACAAAAAAACTCTGAACCAGATGGCTTCACTGGGGAATTCTACCAAACATTCAGAGAAGAGCTTACGCCAGTACTACTCATACTATTTCAGAACATAGAAAAGGAAGGGATACTTTCAAATTTATTCTATGAAGCCAGCACAACCCTGATACCAAAACTGGGCGAAGACACCAAAAAAAAAAAAAAAAAAATTATAGACCAATATCTCTCATGAATATAGATGCAAAAATTCTCAGCAAAATTGTAGCCAATAGAGTTCAGCATCATATCAAAAAAATAATACACCATGATCAAGTGGGATTCATACCAGGTATGCAAAGGTAGTTCAATATTAGAAAATCAATGAACGTAATCTACCACATAAAATAAAAGAATTACATGATCATCTCAACTGATGAAGAAAAGGCATGCAACAAAGCCCAACACCCATTCCTGATTAAAACACAAAACAAAAAACCTATCAATAAATAGTTGTAGAAGGAAAATTCCTCAACATAATAAAAGGCATCTATACAAACCAACAGCCAACATCATCCATAATGGAGAGAGGCTGAAAACATTCCCCTTGAGAACAGGAACAAGACAAGGATGTCATTTATCATGACTTCTATTTAATATTGTGCTGGAAGTCCTAGTTAGAGCAATAATGCAAGAATAAGAAATAAAGGGCATCCAAATTGGCAGTGAAGAAGTAAAACTGTCCCTATTTGCAGATAATATGATATGATACATAGAAAACCCAACTACCCAAAAAAAAAAAAAAAAAAAAAAAACCCAACTACTACATAATAAATAGAAAATTCAAAAGGCTCCATGAGAAAACTACTGGAGCTAATAGAAATATTCAGCAGAGTAGCAGGATATAAGATAAACATGCAAAAATCAGTGGATTCCTATATACCAATAAAGAGAACAATGAAAAAGAAATCAGGAAAACAATATTATCTGTAATAGCCCCTAAAAAAATAAAATACTTAGAAATAAATCTAGCCAGGGATGTGAAAGACTTAAACAAAGAAAACTACAAAACCCTACTGCAAGAAACATACCATACTCATGGATAGGTAGACTCAACATTTGTAAAAATGTCAATTCTACTCAAAGCAATCTACAAATACAATGAAACCCTGATTGAAATACCAACAGCATTCTTTAAAGAGATGCAAAAACTAATCATAACTTTATAGGGAAAGGGAAAAGTCCCCATATAAGTAAAGCACTATTGAAGAAGAATAAAGTAGGAGGACTCACACTACCTGACCTCAGAACCTACTATACGACTATGGTAGTCAATACAGCCTGGTACTGGTACAAGGACAGATTCATTGACCAATGGAACAGAATTGAGAACCCAGATGTAAATCCGTCTACCTACCATCTACTTGATCTTCAACAGGGCCCAAAGTCCATCAAATGGGGGAAAAAACAGACTTTTTAACAAATGGTGCTGGCAAAACTGGAGGTTCATTTCTAAAAAAATGAAACAGGGCTCATACTTCACACCATACACAAAAACTAATTCAAAATGGATTAAAGACCTAAATATAAAACTATAAATATCATAGAAGAAAAAAAAAGGATCAATGCTAGAGACCCTAATACACGGCATTAACAGGAAACAAACCATAAATAAAAACAAAGTCCAGAGGATAAGCTAGATAACTGGGATCTTCTAAAAATTAAACACTTATGCTCATCAAAAGACTTCACCAAAAGAGAAAAAAGAGAACCTACAGGCTAGAAAAAAAAAATTGGTTATGACAAATTCAACAAAGGTATAATGTCTAAAATCTACAAGAAAAGCCAATGCTTCTACAATAAGAAGATAAATAATCCAATTAAAAAATGGGCAAAGGATATAAACAGACACTTCACCAAAGAAATCAGTCAAGTGGCTAACAGACACTTGAGGAAATGCTTGTGATCACTAGCCATTAGAGAAATGCAAATCAAAACTACAATGAGATACCATCGCACCACGATATTACTGCCAGGAATCAAAAAAAGAAAAAAAAAAAAACAGAAAATAACAAATGTTAGAAAGGCTGCAAGGACACTGGAAATCTTATGCACCGTTGGTGGGAATGCAAAATGATAGAACCATTTTGGAAAACAATATGGCACTTCTTTAAAAAGCTAGAAATAGAAATACCATATGGTCCAGCATTCCCACTTCTAGGAATATATCCTAGAGAAATAAGAGCCATCACGCAAATAGACATATGCACACCCATGTTCATTGCAGCATTGTTCACAATAACAAAAAGATGGAAACAACCTAGATGCCCATCAACAGATGAATGGATAAAAAAACTACAGTACGTACATACAATGGAGTACTACTCAATGATAAAGAACTGTTATGAATCTGTGAAGCATCTCACAACATGGATGAATCTGAAGGGCGTTATGCTGAGTGAAATAAGTCAACCACGAAAGGGCAAATATCGTATGAGACCACTACTATAAAAACTCATGAAAAGGTTTACACACAAAAAGAAACAACCTTTGATGGTTACAATGGAGAAGGGGGCGGGAAGGGAAAAACATTTAATAGACAATAGATGAGGGATAAGTTTGGTGAAGGGTAAAACAGAACACAATACTGGGGAAGCCAGCATAACCTGAAGAAACCCAGGTCATGGAAGCTCCAAGGACACATCCAAACTCCCTGAGGAACCAAATTACTGGGCTGAGGGCTCTGGGGGTCATGGCCCCAGGGAACATCTAGCTCAATTGACATAACATAGTTTTCTAAAGAAAATGTCCTACATTTTACTTTGGTGAGTAGCAGCTGGGGTCTTAAAAGCTTGTGAGCTGCAATTTAAGATAG
Organism: Elephas maximus indicus; assembly: GCF_024166365.1. Lineage (NCBI taxonomy): Eukaryota > Metazoa > Chordata > Mammalia > Proboscidea > Elephantidae > Elephas > Elephas maximus. The sequence continues at coordinate 57,059,595 of NC_064842.1, read as the reverse complement.
TCCACTGGCTTCGCGCCATCTAGAGCAAAAGAGAATGAAGAAAACCAAAGACTCAAGGGAAAGATTAGTCCAAAGGACTAATGGACCCGCAACTACCACAGCCTTCCCCAGGCTGAGTCCAGCACAACTAGATAGTGCCCGGCTACCACCACCGACTGCTCTGATAGGGATCTTAATAGAGGGTCCCAGGCACAGCTGGAGAAAAATGTAGAACGAAATTCTATCTCAAAAAAAAAAAGCAGAATCACTGGTCTGACAGAGACTGGGGAATCTTTGAACTTATGGTCACCAGACACATTTTTAGCTCAGTAATGAAGCCACTCTTGAGGTTCACCCTTCAATCAAAGATTAGACAGACCCAGAAAACAAAAGGAGACTAGAAGAGAACACCAGCAAGGGACATGGACAATAAGGCAGGAGGTGACAGGAAAGCTGGTAATGGGAAGCTAAGGTGGAGAAGATGAGTTTGCTGACATATCGTGGGGCTGGCAACCAAAATCACAAAACAATACGTGTATTAATTGCTCAATGAGAAGCTAGTTTGCTCTGTAAATCCTCATCTAAAGTACAAGTAAAAAAATTCAATTAAAAAAAAATTCAAGAAGTACATGTTACTGACACTGATGCCTTTGAAAATGACCTGAATGTTTTCTGGTAGTCCCGAAATGTTCAAATTACGTTGGGGAAGAACAAAAAAAAAAGAGAAGAAGAAGAAAAACAGTTATGTGGTTTCTTGTTAACTCAGCGTGCATTTTACAATAAGCTAATGTGCTGGACTGTGTGATGGAAACTTGGCTTAACCTCCCTATGTTTCCAAGAAATTTCTTCCAAATTTGTTTCAGGGTTATAGTGGTCAAAAGAGGAACCTGTGCAAGATTTTGAAGGCTGAAGTGGAACACACACCATTAGTCTTGGAAGGTTGTCAGTCAGATAGTGACCAAAAAAAAAAAAAAAAAAAAATCCCCAGACCCCAGTGTGTCATTGTTCTCCTCTGCTTTGCATCTCTACTGCTGGCTCTGCTGGCCAGTGGCAGCCTGGTCGCCTGCCAGGTGCTTGGACTTGGTAGCCCACAGGCTGCAGTACCACAACGAGGCAACAGCTTCCTGACATGGCAGTTTCTAATTGCCTCCACAGACCCACTGGGTGGCCAAACATTTCCAGGATACTTCTAGAGCCTCTGTTTTTCTTATGGTACTCTCACTGACACAGCTAGTTAACAGCATATTTTATCAAATATGTAATGACATCTCATTTTGGTAAGACTCAAGTCTCATCTGATTATATTTAATCAAACATGAACATTTTCTTGCACCTATTACCAAAAATAAGATTATATATTAGTTGTTGGATGAATTACTTTTAAGAGTATATATCATTTCTGTTTTATTAAATATGTAGGAAATGTTTGATCATGATGCATAATAAGATTAATGAAATTAATTCTGAATTACATACATGATTCTTAGTAATTCTTATAAAAATATGCGTAAGTCAATATACTCACTTTTTTTTTTCCCAAAGGAATACCATGCCTTTGGTCAAACTCCTCACTTTATAAATAAGTTATATTTTTCCAGGTATTACATTGGTTTATTATAAATAAACAATGAGGAACAGCAAATAGAATATTGTTATGTCCTCTCATAAAAATAATTATATTTTATATTGTCTTTATCTTGAATTGATCAATTGTAGCAATATACCCCCAAAATTATATTCTATAACTTATTTCTCAGTGTCTTTTATAATATACCTCAAAACATGTAACACACATATTGAAAAATGAGGTCAGACATTTTCTGACAGAAAGGAACCTGATTTGGTTAATTCATTTAACAATAAGGACTAGCTCTGCTAATTAAGGAATATGTCAGCCATTATAAGTATGTTGAATGTGCTGAATATGCAGCTCCAAAGTTTTTGACAAAAATATATTTAAAGCACATGATACAAATTAAAGCATCTTACAAAAAAGAAAAAGATTACTGTGATGGTAAAGGTCTATTAAAATTAACAAAAATTTTATTATACCAAACTTTTTGGAGTAAATTAGGAATGAAGTGTCTCTGTGTGAAATTTTATTAGTTGCTAAAAGAATTTATGCTGACATATCTCATTCTAGCATTAAGTAAATTCACCCATATAAAATGCATTAATTGGAAAAAATCCTCACTTCATTATGTAAAAATAATTTCCAGTTCCATCCAGGCCACAAAATAGGGTCTGCTGTTGTTTTCAGTGGAGACAGGAAGCCCAAAATAAGGTATGATTTCATTCAAGAGGTGTTTCACAACTTTGGTGGCCTTTTCAGTCCTGTAAGGGAAAAGTTTAACCCAGTTAGTAAAGGTGTCAATAAAAACTTAGCAGATATTTGTAATTCTCAGAAGCTCTAGGCATCTCAGTGAAATTCACCTGTCAGTCTTCTCTAAGCATCGCCCTAGTTTGCTGGACCCCAGGGGACACTTCAGCAGGGTTCTCTAGATTATTTTTTGTACAGTTGGGGCAGCTCTTTACCACTGCTGGTATGGACCTTTTGTCAAATTAAATGTTTCTTAACCTGTAGTCCATCACGTCTATAGTGGGTGGACTGGTGGGCTCTCTGTAGGATAGCGCGCATGGATTTTGGTGGAATGAAAATCTTTCCATGGGGGGTGTACAGCCACTCATTTTTGTTCAGAGTGGCCCCCCAGGTCCTGACAATGTTTTTATCTTCTTGGGAATAGTCCAGGTGGAGGTCAGGTGGCAGTAACTCTAAACTGGGAATTAGCGGCGCTACTACAGTAGGTTTCTGTTGGACTGTAGGTTTTTTTTTTTCCTCTTTTTTTGCTGGTGCATCTGTTTTGTAATTACTCTTTGTTACCATGGTGTCCCTTTTCTGATGCTCTTTGCAATGTACTACTGCTACTTGGATGGGTAGGAGAGTGGATTCTAAAAGTTGTAAGATCTATAAAGAATATCTAATGTCTTTACCGCTTCCTGTTAGGAGCCCTCTTTCTTTCTAGATTGCCCTGGGTGTAGGCAATGCCTCAAATATATACTTGGAATTAGTATAAATAGTTGTTTGCTTACTTTTGGTGATTCTAAGGGCCTGCAGCATGGCAATGAGCTCAGCCTTCTGGGCGGAGGTACCTGGGGGAAGCACATTAGCCTCTAGAACCTCTTCTAAAGTGACCACCGTAAATCTAGCTTTTCTTTTTTTTTTCCTTTCATGTAACTGTTTCCATCTGTGAACAGTTCAAGGCTGCAAGTGATAACAATGTCATCTATGTTTTGGAGGAAGATGCCATTGGTTAAGGTCAGTTGTCTCAGTTTTTAGGCTAAAGGTGATCCAAAAAGAGTAGGACTGTTTTTAAAGTCTTATGGTAGGACTTGTCAACACAACTGCTGTTTTTGTCTTGTTCCTGGGTCCTCTCATTCGAAGGCAAAGATTTCTTGACTTTTTCCTCCACTCAGATGTAAAAGAAGGCATCTTTCAGGTCTAGCACAGTGAACCTGGTTGACAGTTCGCAGATACTGAACAAATCGATATTCTCCGTTTTTCTTTTTCTCCGGCAGGATTGGGTGGAGGCGGCGGGGGCAGTATTGTGCTGTGACTGAGACTGTCTGAGCAGTCTGTGCTTCAAGTATCTGATGATGATTTTGTCCAGTGTCTGTCGGGCTTCAACTCGGATGGGATACTGCTTAATCCTTGGTGGAGCTACAATAGGTAACAACTCAATGACAGTGGGAGGAACATTTTTTGCTCTCTCCAGTATTTTTTGGCCCACCTCTATTGCACTAGTGCATCTCTGATATCTGGATCAACTAACCCTTGGTAATGTTCTTTTTTTCCTTAGTTGGTGGCCTCGTAGTAAGGGCCATTTGTAACTGCCACTTGTTTTTTATAAAGGAATGGGTATGTTAAAGTTTTTTTTTTTTGTATAGAACAAGTTAGAAGTTGTAGGAAGAGAGGGTGTTCTTCTTTTCTTGGTATTTTCACAATGGGCATCATCTGCCTCTTTGGGCTATCTTTTCTTTGGGGGAGAGGGGAGATCAGAAGTGAGTGAGTTGCTAATTTTCAATGTCTTTTTTCTTTACACCAGCTGCACTGGTCTCTTTCTAAAGGAGTGTGGGGGCTTTTCAGCTCCTGCGGCCTTGGTCTTTCTCCTTTTGTTTGTTCTCTTGGGGGATGGCCTTCAGTCTACAAGGCGGCAGCTAGGGAGGCTGTCGAGCACTTTTGATCTGTATCTTTCTTGCTTGTTTGCTTCTTATCTCAGTTAGTGTAAACTTGGCAGGACAGTTCCACCAACCGAGAGATTTTTAACCCTATACCTCCTTCTACTTTTTGAAGCTTTCTTTTAATATTGGGGGTACTTTATCCTATAAAAATTATATTGACTATTTCGCATCTTTAGGGCCCTCAGGATCTAGATTAGTGAACTTGTAAATATGGTCTTAAGATTCCATGACTCTCTCATGAACTGGTCTCATCTGGGGTATTTTCACTTTGCCTAACAGCTAAATCAAGGAGCTCAAAAGTAATTCTATTCCATGTGTGCAGGTGGTGAGCCCATTGGCAGGACAGAAGGGGCTTAACAGTGGGGATGGTCACCGGCTATGCGGCTCCATTGGGTGGAGGCAGGGGTAGGTAGGTGGGCGGCTTGGGCGCTGAAGCGACAGGAGTTGGAAGATCCTCCTCGGGGTCAGGAGGGAGGACTGGCAGTTGTGATTTATCAGTCCTTTTCTGAACTGAGATTTTATATTTTTTTGTAACTCTTTATTCTAATACAGAGTCATGAAACTTTTACATAATACTTTTCATCGCATTTACCCTTGTGAGTAGAGAAAAGATTAAGTTGGAGCACAGCATAATTCAGAGACCAATTTGCTGGCTACTTTTCTTCATTTGTCAATTCATATTGGGGCCATGGTGTTACTAAAGAAAAGCAGCTTTTTCTTTTTTGTAGGGTCTTGCCTGAAATAGTCCCAGTTCTTAAATATACATCTTAGTGTGCTACATTCTAATATGTCTTGAACTTTCTCCATTTTCCAGACATACCTTCTTACACATTCACAAAACCTAACTCAGTGTACCAACAGGAACCTAGGGCTTTTTATTTCCTCAGTGGTCAATACTCTTGCTTCTTGGGACTCTTGAAGGTCTTACATAGGAATTACCCTGTTACTTAACAAACCTAAAGCCTTTTACACCCACAACGGTCAGTACTCCCGCTTCTTGGGACTCTTCTAAGGCCTTACCTACGTACTTACCAAAAAGCCCCAGGCATGTTTCATGTCTCCCACAGAGTCACCATTGTGTCTGAGGCAGGTTGACCTTTAGGACCACCCTGAGGTCTCTTGGAGAACTCTCCTGGTGGCTCCGGATGTCAGGCAGGGTCGCCAGCAAGGCCCATCTCCGGAACTGAGTGATGACTCTTGGTTGGCTTGCCAAAAATGTTGCTGGGTGAAAACCCCAGGCTTTGCTCGGGATGATTTATTACAGCCAATAAACAAGCGGCTGAGGTGGGAGATCAGAAAGAAGTCTTTATTTCATTGTACAAGGAAAGGAGCTATTGGGGCTACTGCCTCCAAGACTGCTCACAAGCATCTTAGAGAGGTGGGCTTTTATAGAGAGCAGACAAGGAAATGTAAATTCATCATGACTATTCAGGATTGACCTTCAGGCAGGTGCTCAGAGCTTGGGAATGACTATTCATTTTCTTTAGACAAGGGTTTGATCCCCCAGGATGGAGGAAGAGGTTTTTTTTTTTTCGTTAGGATGTTAAGTCTCCACCCAGAAGAGGGTTGAGGTCAGGCCACCTATGGCCCGTTCTGTGGTTATTTTGTCAAGTACAATTTTAGAAGAGGCTTATTCTGCTTGGCGTCGGAAAATAAGCTAGAGCAGGTGTCTTTTAGAAGGGTTGGGCTCTGAGGCTGCATGCCTCAGAAAGATTAGCCCAAAGGTCTAATGGACCACAGCTACTGTGGCCTCCACCAGACTGAGTCCAGTACAACTAGACAGTTCCAGGATACCACCAATGATGGTTCTGACAGGTATCACAATCCTGGTTCCTGGACGGAGCAGGAGAGAAATGTAGAACAAAATTCTAACTCACAAAAAAAGGCTTGCTGGCCTGAAAGAGACTGGAAAAACCCCAATAGTATGATGCTTGGACACCGTTTTAACTCAGTAATGAAGTAACTCTTGAGGTTCACCTTTCATTCAAAGATTAGACAGGACCATAAACCAAAATGAGGCTAAAGGGGTACACCAGCCCAGGGGCAAGGACTTGAAGGCATGAGGAGACAGGAACCTGGTAATAGGGGAGAAAAAAAAAAAAAGATTCTCAGATTCTCAGTATATGTTATATACTGAACAAAATAGAAAAATAAGAGCAATAGAAGAAATAACCAATCTAATATGATTGCATATAGATTTTGAATTCAAGTAAAATCAACAATCAACTAGTGATACTTGAAAAACTAATAAGTCAAATGTATGGATTAATGATAAAATTTTTATGAATATGGTATGAGTCAGAATTGACTCAATGGCAAGGTTTTTTATGGTTTTTATGATGTAATAATCAAATTATACCTCTAAGTAAAAATAACATTCAATTCCATCCTAGCAAAATTATTTCTTAAGATTTTGTGGTCATAAAATTATAAATACTTAGAACTCAGTGTTCACGAGATTACGTATTTTTGGTACTATTTAAATCAAGTTATAGAATTATGTTAATATCACTAATTTTTTTTTTTTTTTTAGTCTTTATAATTAATGACAAAATTTGCAGCTTTTGTTATTCCTTCAATTACTTAAAGTTTAATGTACAGGATTATATTTAGTCAATATATTAGTTTGGAAGAAATTTGCCCTTTTGTAACATATGGGCTCACATGAGTCATAATCCCCTCAAGGGCAACTAACAACAATAACCATCTATAAGTAAAGTCACTTGTGCTGAAAGGCATAACACATTCCCAAAGATTCAGACCCTTCACAGGAATTCCTGCCCCCCCACCTCCCCCCACTGGAGAACACATTGTTTGTTCCAGGTTAGATGATCCCTGGGTCTTTGTAAGTCACAGGCTTGGAGCCAATCAGTTTTGAGTTCCTTCATTTGTTTTATAATACATACTTTTAGCAAGTCCTGCTCTTGAAAAAAACTGCCCAGAAAGTCTCCCTGGAAAATGCACTGCGTACTCCACTTTCACAGTCAGTTAAATAAACAGTCTTAAGCTTGTTGCCATCGAGTGGATTCCAACTCATAGCAACCCTATAGGACAGAGTAGAATCGCCCCATAGTGTTTCCAAGGAGCAGCTGGTGGATTTGAACTGCCAACTTTCGTTAGTAGCATAGCTCGCAGTAGCTCTTAACTGCTGTGCCACCAGGGCTCCAAGCTTCCATTAGCACCATTGAATTCATGAATACTTAGTTCTTGTTAACCAGGGAACACGTTTCAATGTTAACCCGCCCCAGTGTATTTTGCCAGATCACATTTCAATGTTTTTCATGGAACACCGACTGAGAGATATGGACACCACTTTTGGACTCCAGCATGTACTCAGTTTTATTGCTTTGCTCTTTGATATAAAGGCCCTGAGAAACACTTTATGAAACAGCCTCTGAGTGTGCATTATGATGTCTAGTATTAGAGTTCTTTTTTTGAGTATTCTCTTAAGTTGCTTTCTGGTGTTGAAATCTAATAATTGTATCTTGCCTTGAAAATATTGTTGGAGATTTACTGCAAAGCCACTGTGAATCATGTACCTGATCAAGATTTCCTTTTTTTTTTTTATGATTCAGTTGGAAATCATAAAGTCCAATTTATATATTCCCCCATTAGAAAATGTAGTGGATTTCATGCTGTGCGTATTTATGCCTGTCCCTTTTTGGGCTACGTTTTCTATATCTAATTTTTTTCCCCCTTTCTCACCTATTTCTAATTTATGCCATTTTGTTATGCTTTATTTTGTATTTTAATATTGTCTTTATTTTGGGAACAAAGTGTGATTTAAATAATGGATTAACAATAAAAAAAAATTGATGCTTTATATTCCTTACTTGCTAATATCCCATGTGTGGAAATTTGCACCAAGTTCAACTTACTTCTGCCATAAACTCTAAAACTATTACTGCAATGCATATACTATACAATAGTGCATATAGTATAGATAACAAATAAGACCAGAGGCACATATACTCCAACTACTTATCATAAAACCAGAGGGATTTTACTGAAGTCTTTCTATTGAATTTGGAACAAGACAAATTTTGGGGGAGAGGAAAGCTAAATAAAGAAAGGTCTCACAAAGTTCAAGTAAGTTTTTTTTGGTCAACATTATCAAGGGTCCAATTTCCAAACTTACTAGTGCACAAAGGTGTCTTACTGTCAACTGAGAGCATGCAGAAACACAGATGTTTAAACCAAAATGTAAATGTGTTAACTGTATACATGCTACATTCATTAAAAATATACTAATTCATACAAAATAATTTTGGCACTCTTCTCATACCCAAAACTAAGTAAATGACTGAAAATCTGTTTTCTTTCAATGTGAACATCACTCATTACATACGAATTTGATGTTCATTCTGGATGTACTGGTTTTTATTTATCCAGACTATGACACAACCACTTGAATGTTTTCCGCACAGTGTTCTTTGGTTAACCTGGTTACTGCCAGTGGTCATATTGGTAGTGATTAAGACTATTTGCTTATAAGTGACTGAAAGTCACTGGGGGTATTACAATGAAAAGGGGAAGAGAGGTAGACTTGCTGGTAGATGTCAGAAAGAAAATGGAACCAGGAAACACAATGCTAGCTAGACAATTTTTTTTTCATTTTTCTATTCTATTTTTTTTTTATTATTTTATTTTCTATGTTTTTATTTTTCTATTTTTATTTTATTGGGTTCTTAATTTCAAATCCAAAATTCACTGAAGAAGGGGTTTATTATGGATTGAATTGTGTACCTCCAACTCCTTTCAAATTTATGTTGAAGTCCTAACACTTGGTACCTGTGAACATCAACTTGCTTAGAATTAGAATCCTTGAATATGTTGTCAGTTAAGTTAACATGAGTCCATAATGGAGTAGGATGAGTCCTAATCCCATCTAAGTGGTGTTGTATATAAAAAAGGAGAAGAGACATAGACAGACAGAGAGAGGCAAGACATCCATGTGAAGATGAAGCTATGCTGCAAGTCAAGGAATACCTGGGATTACCAAAATCTGTGAAAGACCAGAAAGAATCTTCCTCTAGAGCCTTCAGAAGGAACATGGCTGTGCAAGCACCCTTCATTCAGACTTCTAGCCTACAGAACTGTGAGACAATAAATTTCTGTTCTTATAAGCCACCCAATGTGTGGAACTTTGTTACTGCTGCCCTAGGGAACTAATATAGGGCTCATTATGTCAGAGTTGAAGTCACCATAACTATGGTTAGGGAAGAATCATGTTGTGCAAACATGACTGATGCCTACTGCAAATATTTGGGAATCATACCCATATTCGTGAAAACTGAACCTGTAAGAATGCATAAAAAAATAGGTAAACATAAGTATACATAAATTTTAAAATTTCACCAATTGCCTCATTTAATTCATAGCTGTGTTAACATGACTTATAATGTAAAACTAAAATTGATTTATAGTGCTTAGGAGTTTTTCAATGAATTTTGTCGATGTATAATTAAAAATAATACAACATACCCATTTAAAATGTAAAAATGAAGAGTTATGATGAATGTAAACACTTGTTCCAAATGTGAACACATTTCCGTCATTCCAAAACAGCTCCCTTCGCCTTTCTGCATTCAGCAAAACCTTCCCCAAAACCTGGAAATTTCTTATCTGCTTTCTGTTATTGTAGATTATTTTAGCCCTTCCTAAAATTTCATGCAAACGAACTCATATAATATGTATTCTTTGGGGAATATTTGCTCTGCATGAGGTTTTTGAGAATCATCCCTGCTGATACATGGATCAGTAGCTTGTTCTTTGTTTTTTTGAGTAGTATTCATTGTATGAATGATAATAGAATTTATTTATCCTTTCTCCTATTTATAGACAGTTCCGTCATTTCTAGTTTAGATCTATTATGAATAAGGCTGTTATGAGTATTTCTGTACAAATCTTTGTGTGCACGTATGTTTTGATTTCTGGGTTTTTTTATTTTTCTGTTCTATTATTTTTATTTTCTATTTTTATGCTTATATAAAATATATATAAGAAGTTTTTTTTTAATATGTAAATAACTGCTAAACTATTTCACAGAGTGGTTATCAGCAAAATCTGAGTCTTTTTGTTAAACATCCTCGACAGCACTTCCTATGATAGGTCTTTTTCCTTTCTTTGTTTTTTTCATTCTGTTTCTCTCTCTCTGTTTCTCCCTTCCTTTCTTCTTCCTTCCTGTCCTTAGATATTGTGATGAGTATCTCCTGATATCACATTATGATTTTAATTTACTTTTCCTTTATGGCCAATAATGTTGAACATATTTTAATGTGCTTATTGGTTAGTGATGTTTTGTTTTTTAAAATATGCCTTGAAATATTTTGCCCATTTATATATAAAGTTATTTATTATTAAGGGTGCAGGTCCTTTGACAGATATACGTATAGTGCATGCTTTTCTTCATTCTGTGGCTTGTATTTTCATTTTCTTAACAGTGTCTTCAAAAAGGAGGCGTTTTTAGTTTTGATAAAGTCCAATTTATTAGTTTTTTTCTGTAATGATTTATGATTTTTGTTTTATATCTAAGAAATCATGGCTTATGAATAAGAATACAGTTTTCTTCTTTTTCTGAGCAGAGTTTCTCACCTTCAGTATTATTGGTATTTTTAGGAAAGATAATTATTTGTTGGGGTGGGGGCTGTCCTGTGCATTATCAGTTGTTGAGGATCATCCCTGAGCTCTACCTTTAGATGCCAGTATCACCCTCTTTCTCCTCTTTGACAACCAAAGATGTCTCCTGACATTGCCAAATGTTGCCTGGGGGTAAAACTGGCCCTTGTCGAGAACCACTGTTCTAGATATATCTGTTTTAGCTTTAAGCCTGTGGTTAATTCTGAGATAATATTTGGTATCTGTGTATGGTTGGAGGGAAGGATTTAGGCTTTTTATCATTGTTTTGTTGTTTTCGTCGCAGACATGCAGTTGTTTCAGCAGCAATTACTGAAATGACTAACGCCTACTCGTTGAATTGCCGTGACACCTTTGTCAAAAAATATTTGGCCATATATGTGTGAATTTATTTCCAGATTATTCTATTCCATTGATACATACTCCTGTTTTGACACCAATATCATACTGTCTTGATTGTATTATATAAAAAAAAAATATATATAGTAGGTATTAAAATCAAGTCGTACAACTTCTTCAAATTTATTCTTATTTTAATGATTTGCTGGTTATTCTAGGTCTTTCCATTTCTATATAAATTTTAGAATCAAATTGTCAATTTCTACTCTCTTGCCCTTGTGTTGCTTTGCATTGGATTAAGTCTTGACACCTTAACAACACTTAGTCTTCTAATTCATGAACATGGTGTTTCTGTCCATTTATTTTTTAATTTTACTTCTCTTCGTAATATTCTACAGGTTTAACCATGTATGTCTTACCCATGCATGGTTAAATTCATCTATAGTAATTTCATATTTTTGTATTTTAAAATTTCATTTAGAATTTTTATTTCTGATCATAGAAATAAAACTAATTTTTATATACTTTATAATCTATAACCTTTTTAAATTCACATACTTCTAGTAGCTGTTTTATGGATTTCTTAGTATTCTCTATGAGCACAACCTTGTCATTTGAAAAAAAATTTATTTGTTTTCCATGCCTTAATGCAATGGCTAGAAGCTCTGTGGTGTTTAGTTTTTTGTTTTTTGCTCAAACCTAAGGTCCTGAATCCTAGTCTAATAGATTTGTTTTAAGATTACAGAAAACGGTCTGGTATGGATTTACTAATCCATACTTCTTCAATGCCTGTAATGAATAGAAGCTAGTTTGATAAGTGAAGAGGAAAGAACAGTTTTTTTCTCATCCTGTCCTTAATTTCTCCCCATTTTTATGACCAAATTAAAAAAAAAAAATGAAAGAAATATATGGGCAGTCTGTTAGGTAAGGGGACTGGTTGTTGAGGCTCATTAATTTTGGTCAAATTATGTAGTAGTTCATTAGAATGTAAGACTGAATGAAAAGATAACCTCATTTATCTGGTCCTTCATTGTTTCTGTGCTGCCTAGATCAATACTTGCCACAAAATGGAGATTCAACAAATATTTGTGGACTGAGGCAAATGATTATTAAGAGATACATCTGTATCTTACCATCATACAGAAAGGATGGGTAGATGTTAAGCTGCTAGGTATTGAGGTGGTCAATTACGAAAATGAACGAAACTGAACGTAACAAGCCTTTATTCACTTACTGTGATAGTGCAGGCAAGAGGCAAAAGCAAAAGGTACTGACTTTCCAGTGTTCCATTTTTCCCCCTGAAATGGTACTGGGTGAGGGTCAAATGGCATGCATTGTGTATGGAGAGGGAGAATCATCTCACTGCTGAGGAGTCCTGGACAAAAGTCTCCTCCTGCCTTTTTATGGGTCCAGGATGAAAGAGTAGGACGAGGGAAGGGAAAGTGGAAATGGCTAAGAGTGGAAAAGTACTAAATCAGCGTGGGAGAAAATGCCTCATCCAGGAGCCTCCCAGTAAGGAGGCCTGTGAATGGAGGTACGTTGACTAGGAACGTAGATATGCAAAAGATCAAAGCTGGCCTGGGAGGGCCAGACCCTTGACAGTAACTCCTTTCAGAACACTGTAATTCATTGGCTCTGCACCAAATCTGATGTGGGAATGTAGCTTCCCCCATGACTCCTGACAGGTAAATTCTTGTAATTGCTTATGGTCAGCCCTGAAAGATCAAACATACAATTTTGACCTGGCAGACTACTCAGTAGGTGTGTCTTCCTAAAAAATGTAGCCATTAAATCAACATAATTATTTTAAAAAAATACAAGTTAATTCTTAAAACATTTCCATGACCACATATGTGGAAAGAGTATACAGTCTACATATTCTTTCTGTGAGTTGTATTTTAAAGCTGAGAGAATTTGTTACAAAGCGAGATGGCAAAGATTGTGTGCAGGAAATTGATAGAGTCTTTTTTTTTTTTTTTCTAGACCAATTACAAAAAGGTTTCAGTGGGACACAAGCTTAGTTGATAAGATAAACTAAAAAGGCTGGGTCAAACTGTTTAGGCAGATATAGTCCAAAGAAACAGATTCCAGGAAGCCTTTGAACAGAAAGCCACAGAGATATAAGAAATTGAAAAGTAGGGGGATAAAAGCACTGCCCTGAAGGAAAGAAGAGTAAGTAAATGTATAAATTGAAGAGCAGCAAGTAGGGAGAAATATTTTTTAGCTGTGTGTTAAATCTGATATTTTTATTTTTTGTTGACATGGGAGTATGTAACAATGCATTAATATGCACACATATTGTATAATGACTCTGGTTACTTTGTATAGTTTTGTTGTATTAGTGCAATGTCAGGTTTGTCACAATCTGAAATTTGTTTACCTGTTCTACAGACCATTTCCTTCCTTATGTTAAAAAAATTTGGTAAAAATGAGCAGTCATTAAAATAATAGATGTAGTCTATTCATTGACTTTCTTCAGAATGATGATAATTCTTCATGCCCATTCATGAGCACATGGGGGAATTGTGGAACTTTTAAGTTTTGTGTTTTATAAAAGCTTTAAAAAAATACTTTAAAATTATTCCCTGTGAGCATTTTAATCATTTGTTTTATGACTATTTATTGAGCACTTATAATATGCCAGGCACTCTTCTATGAAGTGTAATATAACAATGAACAAAAAAAAAGTCCTTTCTTTCACAGGCTTAAGTGTACATGAGACAGACGATAACCACATAAATTAATATGAACTATGATACTGAATATATAATTATTATAAAAAACATAAAACAAGGTAGTAGTATAAAGCATGATACTGGATGCACTTTTATGTCAAGGAAATTATCTGTAATGAAATGATATTTGGCAGAAGTATGACAGAAATATAGAATCAATCCATGCAAATATAAAAATAAGAATATTTCAAACAGAAAGTGTGACAGAGGCAAAGACCCTCAGGAAGAACATACATGAAATGTTTAAAAAAGGCAAGAAGACCAGTGTTACCCAAACAGCAGAGCTAGGAGAAGGGGTAGAAAATGACATCAGAAAGACAGGAGATGGATCATGTAGAGAATTTGTGTTTGAAGCAATGACTTTAGGAATTATTTTGAGAACATATTGGATATATTTAGTCAGGTAAATATATGATTTCAGCAACTTTTTTAATGATCCATAGCTGTTGTGGATCAAGTTTACAGAAGAGGAAGAACAGAAACACGAAAAAAAAATTGGAGGCTTTTGAAGCTATGAATGAGCAAGAAGATGACTGAGGAGAGGGCAGCAGTGGAGTTTGTAAGAAGTTGATGCATTTGAAATATTTTGAAATTAGTCAATAAGTTTTTATGTTGGAATAAATATAAGACCTAGGAAATGAAAACAGTCAAAAAAAAAATAATAACAAAACAAAAACCAAGGTTCTCAGTGTGAGCAACTACATGAATAGTGGGGCATTATTTAAAGTGCAAAACAGGAGAAAAATAACGCTTTTTTGGGAGCGGCGTCATAGAAACCAAAATCAGTTTTCACGTGTCATACTTGAGGTTTCTATCTAAATATCCAAGTGGAATTTAAAGCCTTGACTCTGGGATGAAAATAACAAAAGAGTAACTACAGGTGTAAAGAAAAAAGAGAGGCTAGAAGCCTGTGGAGCATCAACATTTGGAGCTCAGCTGGAGGTGGCTAGTCCAGCAAAGGAGAAAGAAACAGAGCTGCAAGTCAGCTAAAAATGATAAAAAGAAGAGTGAGAAACTGGGTCAAATGCTGTCAAAGAATTGAGAAAAATGAAAACTGAGAATTGACCATCAGATTTGGCAGTATAAAGGTTGGTAGTGACTTTGAAGGAAGAAGCATCTTTAGAGGGGTGGGGTGAAAACCTTATTAGAACAGGTCAAGGATGATGGGAAGCATGTTGTTGTTTGACATTGAGTTCATTCCAACTCATAGCTACCCTATATGACTGGGTAGCACTGCCCCATAGGATTTCCTAGGCTGTAATTTTTTATGGGAGCAGAGCACCAAGTATTCTCTCCCATAGAGGGGCTGAGTATGAATTTCTGATCTTTTGGTTAACAGCTGAGTACTTAACTATTGCACCACCAGGACTCTTGATGGGAAGAAAAACAGTGTGAATAGTTGCTTTCCTACAACTCTTTCAAAGAATTCTGGAGGGGATATGTGGTCAGGTGTGGGAGCTAGTATAATCACTCATAGTTTTGAAAAAAAGTTAGATTGTCTCTTACCATCTACAATGCACTGAGAAAGAAACTACTTGCATATTAATACATCATAAAACTTACAGGTGGTGGGGCCAAGATGGTGGAGTACTCAGATGTTTCCCATGGTCCCTCTTACAATAAACACCAAAAAAACAAGTGAATTGATTATATATGACAATCTAGGAGCCCTGAAAATCAAAGACAAAGCTGAGTAGTTGGACTGAGTGGCAGGGGGATGGAGAGACAGTTCAGGAGCAATGAGGACTGGCCAGACCTGACCTGGCTGGCACTGGTACCCTGCAGGCTGGATTGGCTGGAGTGCACAGGGCTGAGGCAAGCAGTAGTGCTCAGGACACATTTCTGCATCGTGAGAAACCAAGCATTGGAGAGTCTGTTCAAGCCTCCACAACGAGGGAGAAGAGGTAGATTCCAAAAGAAAGTCACTAAGACGTATTATAATCAAACTTGCCAGAACCAAAGATAAAGACAGAATTTTAAGAAAAGCTGGAGATAAACAAAAAGCCACCTACAAAGGAGAGTCAATAAAACTAAGCTCTGACTACTCAGCAGAAACCAAGCAGGCAAGGAGGCAATAGGATGGCATATATAAAACCATGAAGGAAAAGAAAAATTGCCAACCAAGAATTAAATATCTGGAAAACCTGTCTCTCAATATGATGACAAAATTGTGGCACTTACAGATAAACAGAAGTTTAGGGAATTTGTAAAAACCAAATCAAAATTACAAGAAATACTAAAGGGAGTCTTCTGGTTAGAAAATCAATAACATCAGATAACAACCCAAGGCTAGAACACAGGAAAGAACAACCAGATATCAACCCAGATAGGGAAGTCACAAATATAAATCAAAGCTAAAACACTGAAAGTAGGGAAAAAAGAAGTTTCAATATGTAAAAGATGACAACATTAAAACAAAAAAGAGGACTAAATAATGTAGTCATAGATCCTTCATATGAAAATGAAGTCGTTGATATCAAGAAATAAAAGATTGACTTAAAACTAGAAAAATATTAAGGTAGCCACAAAGGAAACTAACAATCCTACACATCAAAATAAAAAACAAGAAAAAAACTAAAGGCTCAGCAAATATGAAATGAACAACAATGAAAAAAATGAAAAGAAAATATATAAAGAAAAATGACTAGCACAGAAAATTAAGTGGAACAAAGAAACAGTCAACAATACATACACAAAAAAGAAACATCAAAATGACAACACTGAACTCATGCCTATCAGTAATTATGCTGAATGTAAATGGACTAAATACACCAATAAAAAGACAGAGAGTGGCAGAATGGATTAAAAAAACATGATCCGTCTACATGTTGCCTACAAGAGACACACCTTAGACTTAAAGACTCAAACAAACAAAACTCAAAGAACGGGAAAAAATATATCAAGCAAACAACAATCAAAAAATAAAAGGAGTGACAATATTAATCTCTGACAAAATATACTTTAAAGCAAAATCTGCCACAAAGGATGAGGAAGGACACTATATAATGATTAAAGGGTCAATACACCAGGAGGACATAACCATAATAAACACTTACACACCCAATGATAGGGCTCCAAAATACTTAAAACAAACTCTAACATCATTGAAAACAGACATAGACAACTCCACAATAATAGTAGGAGACTTCAACACACCACTTTTGGTGAAGGACAGACCATTCAGAAAGAAGCTCAATAAAGATATTGAACATCTAAATGCCACAATCAACCAACCTGATCTCATAGACACGTACAGAATACTCCACCCAACAGCAGCTGCGTATACCTTCTTTTCCAATGCATGTGGAACATTCTCTGGAATAGACCACATATTAGGCCATAAAGCAAGCCTTAACAGAATCCAAAACATTAAAATATTACAAAGCATCTTTTCTGAGCATAAAACCATAAAAGGAGAAATCAGTAACAGAAAAATCAAGGAAAAAAAAATCAAATACATGGAACTGAACCTTGCTCAAAAAGTACTGGGTTATAGAAGAAATTAAGGACAGAGTAAAGAAATTCACAGAATTAAATGAGAATGAAAACACATCCTACCAAAACCTTTGGGACACAGCAAAAACAGTGCTCAGAAGTCAATTTATAACAATAAATACATACATTCAAAAAGAAGAAAGGGCCAAAATCAAAACATTAACCCTAGAACTGGAACAAATAGGCAGCGAGCAGAAGAAAAGGGACAATAAAAATAAGAGCAGAATTAAATGAAATAGAGAATAGAAAAACCATAGAAAGAGTTAACAAGACCAAAAGCTGGTTCTCTGAAAAATTTAACAAAATTGATAAATCATTGGCCAAACTGATAAAGCAAAAACAGGAGAGGAAGCAAATAACTGGAATAAGAAATGAGATGGGTGATACCACAGCAGACCCAACTGAAATTAAAAGAATCAAAACAGAATACTATGAAAAATTGTACTCCAACAAACTTGAAAACCTAGAGGAGATGGACAAATATCTAGAAACACACTACCTAGCTAATCTAACACAAACAGAGATAGAACAACTAAATAAATCTATAACAAAAGAAGAGATTGAAGAAGTAATTAAGAAACTCCCAGGAAATAAAATTTCTGGCTCTGACGGTTTCACTGGAGAATTCTATCAAACTTTCAGAGACGAGTTAGGAGCACTACTGCTAACGGTATTTCAGAGCATAGAAAAGAATGCAATATTCCCAAACTCATTCTATGAAGCCAGTGTATCCCTGATATGAAAACCAGACAAAGACACCACAAAGAAAGAAAATTACAGACCAATATCCTTCATGAACATAAATGCAAAAATCCTCAACAAAATCCTAGCCAATAGAATTGAACAACATACCAAAAAAATGATTCCCATGACAAAGTGGGATTCATACCAGGTATGCAGGGGTGGTTCAACATTAGAAAAACAATCAATGTAATCCATCACATAAAAAAAAAAGACAAGAATCACATGATCTTTTCAATTGATGCAAAAAAGGCATTTGACAAAGTCCAACACTCATTCATGATAAAAACTCTCAGCAAAATAGGAATAGAAGGGAAATTTCTCAGCCTAATAAAAGGCATTTATAAAAAGGCAACAGCCAACATCATTCTAAATGGAGAGAGTCTGAAAGCATTTCCCTTGAGAATAGGAAGCAGACAAGGATGCCCTTTATCATCACTCTTATTCAGCATTGCACTGGATGTCCTAGCCAGAGCAATTAGGCAAAAAAAAAAAAAAAAGGAATAAAGGGCATCTTTTTAAATTAGTAAGGAAGAGGTAAAAGTATCCCTATTTGCAGATGATATGATCTTATACACAGAAAACCCCAAAGAATCCACAAGAAAACTACTGAAACTAATAGAATATTTCAGCAAATATCAGGATACAAGAAAAACATACAAAAATTAGTTGGATTTTTCTACATCAACAAAGAGAATGTTGAAGAGGAAGTTGCTAAATCAATACCATTTACGATATCCCCCAAGAAGATAAAATACTTTGGAATAAATCTAACCAGAGACATAAAAGACTTATACAAAGTAAACTACAAGGCACTACTGCAAGAAACCAAAAGAGACCTACATACGTGGAAAAACATACCTTGCTCAAGGATAGGAAGACCGAATATTGTGATAATGTCAATTCCACCTAAAGGGATCTACAGATACAATGCAATCCCGATCCAAATTCCAATAGCATTTTTTAATGAGATGGAGAAACAAATCACCAACTTTGTATGGAAAGGGAAGAGTCCCCGTAAAAGTGAAGCACCACTGAAGAAGAACAAAGTGGGAGGCCTCACACTACCTGATTTTAAAACATATTATACTGCCGTGGTAGTCAAAACAGTCTGGTACTGGTAGACGTACATGGACCAATGGAACAGAATTGAAAATTCAGACATAAATTCATCTACCTATGAGCAGCTGATATTTGACAAAGGGCCAAAGTCCTTTAAATGGGGGAAAAGATGATCTCCTTAACAAATGGTGCTGACATAACTGAATATCCATCTGCAGAAAAATGAAACAAGACCAATACCTCACACCATGCACAAAAACTAACACAAAACAGTTAAAATCTAAAACAATAAAAATCATGGAAGGAAAAATAGGAACAATGCTAGGAGCCCCAATACATGACACAAACAGAATACAAGGCATAACTAACGATGTACAAACACCAGAAAAGAAACTAGATAACTGGGAGCTCCTAAAAGTCAAACACTTATGCTCACCCAAAGACTTCACCAAAACAGTAAAAACACTGTGAAAAAATTCTTGGCTACAACAAATCCTAACAGGGTCTAGTCTCTAAAATCTGCAAGATACTGCAAAACTTCAACAACAAAAAGACAAATAACCCAATTAAAAAATGGGCAAAGGATATGAACAGGCACTTCACCAAAGAAGACATTCAGGTGGCTAATAGATACATGAGGAAATGCTCACAATCATTAGCCATTAGGGAAATTCCAATCAAAACTACAATGAGATTCCATCTTACCCCAACAAGGCTAGCATTAATCCAAAAAAACACAAAATAATAAATGTTGGGAAGGTTGTGGAGAGACTGGAACACTTATACACTGCTAGTGGGAATGTAAAATGGCACAACCACTATGGGAATCAATTTGGTGCTTCCTTAAAATGCTGGAAATAGAAGTACCATATGATCCAGCAATCCCACTCCTTGGAATACATCCTAGAGAAATAAGAGCCATCACACAAATGATAGATACACACCCATGTTCATAGCAGCCCTGTTCACAATAGCAAAAAGATGGAAAAAACCTAGATGTCCATCAACAGATAAATGGATAAGCAAATTATGGTATATTCGCACAATGGTATACTGCACAACGATAAAGAACAATGATGAATCTGAGAAACATCTCATAACATGGATGAATCTGGAAGGCATTATGCTCAATGAAATCAGTCAGTCGCAAAAGAACAAATATTGCATAAGACCACTAGTATAAGAACTCAAGAAAAGGTTTAATCACAGAAGAAAACAATCTTTGATGGTTATGAGGGTGGGGAGGGTGGGGGAAAGGAATTCACTAGATAGTAAAAAAAAAAAAAAAAAAAAAGATAGTAGACAGGGATTATCTCAGGTGAAGGGAAGGACAACACACAATACAGGGGAAATCAGCACAATTGGACTAAACCTAAAGTCAAGAAGTTTCCTGAATACAACCAAACACTTCAAGGCACAAAGTAGCAGGGGTGGGGGTCTGGGGACCATGGTTTTGGATGGCTTCTAGGTCAGTTGGCGTAACAAAGATTATTAAGAAAATGTTCTGCATCCCACTTTGGTGAGTGGTGTCTGGGGTCTTAAAAGCTAGCAAGCAGCCATCTAAGATGCATCAATTGGTCCCAACCCACCTGCAGCAAAGAAGAATGAAGAACGCAAGGAAAATATTAGCCCAAGAGGTAAAAGGGCCACGTAAACCAGAGACTCCATCAGCTTGAGACCAGAAGAACTAGATAGTGCTTGGCTGCCACCAATGACTGCCCTCATGGGGAACACAACAGAGAGTCCCTGAGAGAGCAGGAGAAAAGTGGGATGCAGAATTCAAATTCTAGTAAAAAGATCAGACTTAATAGTCTGACTAAGAACCCAGATTATCTGTTAACCCAGAACTAAAACCATTCCCAAAGCCAACTGTTCAGACAAAGATTAGACTGGATTTACAAGATATAAAATGATACTCTTGAAGAGCATGCTCTTAGGTTCAAGTAGATACATGAGACTAAATGGGCAACTCCTGTCTGGAGGCAAGATGAGAAGGCAGAAAGATATAAGAGCTAGTTGAATGCATGCGGGAAATCCGGGGTGGAAAGGTGGAGTGTGCTGTCACATTATAAGGATAGCAACTAGGGTCACATAGAAATGTGTGTATAAATTTTTGTAAGAGAAACTAACTTGAGCTGCAAACTTTCACCTAAAGCACAATACAAAAATAAATAAAATTACAAAAAAGTTAATGCATGCATGCACACACACACACGCACACACACATGCACACAGCTAATTCTATTGCCTTCCTATTTTTTTCCCTCTTATTATCCCCCCAAATCATGTTTCACTTAACTCTGAAAACATATGAACTACCAATAGGTGAATTTTTTTAGATGTATGCTATCATAATAACATTCGACATTTCTGATGGACTGTAAAAACCGTCATCTCTTTCATATCCCTCTTAAGCTTTTACTCACCCTTTATTTAGTAAAGTATATAAAAAAAATACCTTCTCCTAAATGATACTATTTGTTTACACACACTTGTCTTTCAATATAAGGAGTGTAGTGAGATTGAGTGAGAGATCTCTGGGACATGAGACCCTAAAATGTGAATCCTCCTCAAAGAGTAGCTTGCTACCTGGGACATTTCAAAAGATTATAGGTACAGAGGACAAAGTTAGACATGGGATGTCTTGTTATTACTAGTGACTCTTTGGGCCACAAACCCCAATGTAGTCTTTTAATATGCTCAGGGTTAGAAGTGGGCATAGGGCTAAAACCGAAGTACATTAAGCAGTATTTTTCATGTGTTCTCTCTCATTCTTACTTGTATCTTTGCTTTTATATCTTTCAACTGTGATTAGTAGTAAAAGAGAATCTGAGAAAAGTAAAACGAGAAAACAGAAGGAAGCCAAGAACAAAAGGGTTTTTCCTTTTGTATGTAGGATTTTAAAAATCTCTTTAAAGCTCTTAGAGTCCTTAAACTTTTCCAGCGCCATGGCAAACTCTTACTTCTTAGAGATGGTGTGTAGGGTAGTGCAGGAGCTGTGAGCTTTCTTTAGTCACTGCCATTGCCATCAAGTCGATTCCAACTCTTAGTGACCCTATGGGATAGAGTAGAACTGCCCTGTACAATTTCCAAGGCTGAAATCTTTACAGAAACTGACTGCCACATCTTTCTCCCACAGAGCAGGCTGATGGGTTCAAATCACCAATCTTCCAGTTAGCAACCGAGCACTTAACTACTGCACCACCAGGGCTCCTTTTGAGTAGGAATTGACTGACAGCAATGGGTCTTTTATCCTTCTTAAAGATTCATCCAGATTTTAAGAGCCCTCAAAATACACAGTCGATTGAAAATATTAAATTTTGTCTTCATTTCTACTTGACTAGTACATGATTTAAATTTCATTTTACTTGCCTGTAAGTCTAATTACAGAAATAGATTTTATAAATGTTATTTCTGCTTCATTTAGACTATATACACATACACTTTGCAAAAACATTTGTAATATCTATCTCTATAGTTAGACTTACATGCAGTTAAAATGGAATCTAAAGCATGCACTAATTGAGTCTTCTTTGTGGGAACATTTTTTACTCACTGCTTGTTTTTACATATTATCTTAATTATAGTTTCTAAATCTGTGTGTACCTGTAGTTATGATACCTCTCTCAATCTTGATATTAGTTATATGTACTTTCTTTATATTCTGTTCCTAAGTAATGAGGGGAGCCCTGGTGGCACAGTGGTTAAGAGCTCAGTTGCTAACCAAAAAGTTTAGTAGTTCGAATCCACCAGTCACTCCTTGGAAACCCTGTGGGGCAGTTCTACTCTGTCCTCTAGAGTTTCTATGAGTTGAAATTAAGTCCATGGCAATGGGTTTTTGGTTTGGAAATAGTAAAGAGAAAGAGATTTATTCAGTAAATGCCAATGAGATTCAGGTTGACCCACAGAGGGGCAATCTGGGCCAGGGACTCTTCTTCCCTCAGGTGGGTGTGTGGCAAAATGTCACTCCCCTTGGGACCAGGTCCCATTGCTTACAGTAGTTCACCTCTTATTTTTCACAAAATTATGAGATGTTACTAGTGTGTGTTCTCAGGGATGTATCAGTACAGTTCTGTCATTTACTCTTGGAAAGCTTGGCACTCAAATCTGGTCTGCTGATACCACACATTCGTGGCCTCCACAATTGTCCTACCAGAAAATGCGTGTATGGTGGGTGACAGATGACTCTCCCATGTGTGACCATGAGTGAAAGGGACAACGTGTCTCATTTCTCTAACTTAACTTATGATCCGTTGTCATCAAGTAGATTCTGGCTCATGGTAGCCCCATGTGTCAGAGTAGAACTGCTTTCAATTGCTGATTTTTTTGGAATTATCATGTTAAACAGAAAATATTGAAGTTGTCAAGGATTTCATTTTACTTGGATTCACAACACCCATGAAAGAAGCAGTCAAGAAGTCAAAGGACACATTGCGTTGGGCAAATCTGCAACAAAATATCTCTTCAAAGTGTTCAAAAGCAAAGATGTCACTTTGAAGATTAAGGTGTACCTGACCCAAGGTGTGGTATTTTCAATAGCCTCAAATGCATGCAAAAGCTGGACAACGAATAAGGAAGACTGAAGAATAATTGATGCCTTTGAATTATGGTGTTGTCGAAGAATATTGAATAAACCATGAACTGCCAGAAGAACAAACAAATCTGTCTTGGAATAAGTACAGCCGGAATGCTCCTTAGAAGTGAGGATGGGAATACTTCATCTCACATACTTCAAACATGTTATTAGGAGGGACCACTCCCTGGAGAAAGACATCATGCGTGGTAAAGTAGATGGTCAGCGATAAAGAGGACGACCCTCAATGAGGTGAATTGACACTGTGGCTGAAACAATGGGCTCAAACACAGCAGTGATTATGAGGATGGTAGGACTGGGCAGTGCTTCGTTTTATTGTACATAGGGTCTGTATGAGTCGAAACCGACTTGACAGCACCAAACAAAAACAATAACATGTCAGAGTCGAACAGTTTTCAATGGCTTTTTTGGAATTACATTGCAAAATCTTTTTTCCAAGGTTGCTCTGGGTGGACTTGAATTTTCAACCTTTTGGTTTATATCCAAGTGCATTAACTGTTTGCACAACCCAGGAACTCCTCATAGCACCTAGTTAAGAATAATGCCTGAACAGTAGTATGGGTTATAATTTTTCACATTAGTTTGAATTTTTATCCCACTTTGATTTCTCTCTGTATGTGAAATCTTGTTTCTCCATATGTTACTTTTTCTGACATCAATGAACTTTTTTTTTCTACTTTATGCCTATAATTGACAATGACCATATGATCTAGACTATGAGGGAAAATATTCTGACTGCTATAATTTTACTATAATTAATTTTATAATTTGGGATTGCTAGTTGATTTTATAATGTTATGAGACTTAAGTGAATATTCTTGGATATTCAGGCAAAGTGTCTGATTGAATAAGGAGGTAAGAAATACACTCATACAGTTTGTTTTTGTGATGAGGGACTTATCTCCTCTTCTTCCTGGCTCTAAGTTTATAGTTTTACATTTTAAACTCAGAGAGCTATATTATTTATGTTATCTCTGACTTTTGACTACTTGTGAGAGCTTGGACCAATATCTTAAAAATTCTTAACCCTAACCTCATCTTTTACTTTACTAAAAAAATATTAATCAAATATGTAAATTTTATTAATCAATTGAACACTTACTGCATCATTGTTGCTGTGCTGACATTGAGGCAAAGCCATTAAATAGAATACCACAGCTACAATTAATGAAGTACAAATTGTAACATGGCTAAGAACATAAGATTGCTGAGAAAAGAAAATGAATAACACAACAGAAATTCAGTAAACAGTAGCTTTCATCTTCTATATTATTTACAGATGTAACTCTAATGTGAAAGAATTTTTAAAGCTTTCAGCATTCAAAAAATTTGAATGTTTTCATTTTCCCATGATTGGTTTCTTGCCTTTGAAATCTTTGTCCTTTCTGCTATATACAACTATCATCAATCAATGCTTGATTATGATTATATGAAACAAAAAATCACTAAAAACCAATACATTCATTTTTATTTTAGCACTATTTCTTCTATTAAATTTTGATGAATAGGTAAAGTGTATTTTATCATATAAAGCATAAAACGTGTGATATAAAACCCAAGCTGTTGTTCTGTCTTCATAACTTACTAGTTACATGAACTTGAAAAATTTGTTGTACTTTTCTGAGCGATCATGTCTTCACTCGTAAACAGTAGTGAGGATGATGAAATCAACCATATCTACTTTGGAAGTTTACTTTGCACACTCTTGAGAACAATACATATGTTGCTGTTAGTGAACAAAAGGTAATTTATGGCACCAGTATATCTATGGAGCCCTGGTGCACAGTAGTTAAGAGCTCCGCTGCTAACCAAAGGTTGACAATTTGAATCCACCAGCCTTTCCTTGGAAACACTGTGGGGCAGTTCTGTTGTAGGGTTGCTATGAGTCTGAATTGGCTTGACTGCAACAGGTTTATCATATCTACAACGTTGTAATATTCTTGCCATACTAAAATAAACACAAATACTACACTGTATAAGTCACTTATATTTTGTTCAATTCTTGCAGTATAAGAGCTTTATTGAATTATGAACCAGCCTTATGCAGAAGTATGGTGACCACGAAACTGACAGAGCTAGCCAAGTTTACCTTATCATTTAAATATAGACAACCTTCTTTCCTTCTTTTCTTATCCTCTAGGTGCCCATGTCATTTCCACAACTCATTGCCTTCTAGTTAAAATTAATTATGTTACATTTTATTATTTTTTCCAATTGTTTATTAAAATGATTTTGGCTTTGATATCACTGGAATAAAGCAAAGCAACCTTTATACAATGAACTTTTTAAATTTTCTCCAAAAAATTGCCTAATTCTCATAGTTAAGTACTTTTGCTGAGGGACACCTTCTGCTAGGAATTCCTCTTCTCTTTCTTCTCTAGGCAATTCCTACTGATTTTTTTTTAAACCAACCCATTTACAGCTTATCTTCTCTTAAAAGCTTTCTGTAGTTATTCTACTCTAATTCACAATGATGTTTCTGTTGTCTGAAATCTGTGACATTTATTTAGATACTTCTTTGTGATATTTCTTGTATTTCCGTATTGCTATGTAAACTTTGAATCAGTTCATGTATCTTATCTCTAAGTAGACTAAAACTTTGAAAAATATTCACAGCTGTTACTGTGTGTGTGTGTGTGTGTGTGTGTGTGTGTGTGTGCAGCCATGTAGGTATATAGCACTTATCTGAATAGAATTCTTTGAAAGAATAGATGGCTGAAGTATTTTTCTTCCTTACAGAGTCATTCAGACACAATCTGGTGCTTTAGCCACGATGAGTTTTCATTTTCTTTTATAGAAATATCTTAAGAAAAGAAAAAGCAGAAAAGACATGCATTAGTTAGTTTTATAATGCTGGCCTTTCAGTCTAGATAATTCATTTATATTTAGACAGTTAAAACTAAACAGGGAGTGCTGTCATTTACCAGAAATGTCCACATGGCTCCAAAAGATTAAGAAAATTTTGAGTATTTGTCAACAAGTATCCCTGTAGGATTTGAATTGTGTAGTGATTTCTCTTGCTGTCATTTGATGCTTTAGTTCTACGAAGCTTTAAAAAACAGGCTGTGTGAAAGAGGCTGATCGTGGGAAGAACTTCTTACGACAATTATATCCAATTTCTGAAGGTTTTCAGGAACAAAAATTGACTAAGAGGAGCTGTTCTTTTCTGAGTCAGCGATTCAAAGTCACATAGTAATACTTAATATTTAGATGTGAAAAGTTATTTGTTAATTGATAACACAGTGAAGGAGTTAATCACATTTTACTGATCTTTAAACTGTAGCAAGTAGGAAAAAACTGCATATAAAAAAAGCTAAAGCCTACTTTTAGGATTTATTGTATTACAAAAATAAATAATATAGCTTTTGATACAATCCCGTGATGCAGCATACCATCCTTCTGTTATAGTAAATTCTAAAGGTTAGCAATACATTGATTAACTGCTGTTCCATCATTTCCTCTTCACTCCTTTAGTTCAGGCTCTAAGCATCTATCATAACCTCCCCTAAAATAGTATAACTGGCCTCCCACCTCCGATTGTTGACTCCTCCAATCCACCCACCACATTACTTCAGAATAATCTTTGCAAAACTGAAATCTGATTGTTCTACTCCCTTGCTGACTATTTACAAGATTGTCCTTACACCTAGAGAATACATTTAAAACTCATTTTAATGACATTCAAAAACAGCTTTATGATATAGCCCCTCCCTCCTCTTCAGGCTCTCTGTTCCCATGCTTTTCCACTCTATCCTAAGTGCAAGCTGGTGCTAAACCATGGCATCTCCTCAATGTGAGATCCTGGTTTATACCTCTGTGCCTTTGCTAGGCTTCTTTCCCAGCCTACAGAGCCTCTCTCCCCCACCACTGGGTGAGTACAGATTTCCTGCTCAATATTTGGTTCAAGAACCACATCTGTCAAGCCTTTTATAATCCATCAGCATTCCCATGTGGAAGTGACTGCTTGCCACTTTGTGGCCCTGTTGTATTAGGTATACATTTTTATCCCCATGACTGTGAAATATAATGTACTTATCTATGTAATTGTCTGTTGATTTGTTCAGTGTGAGTGGCCCCTTCAGAATATCAACTGTATATTATTATCTTAAGTGCTTAGTGCTTAATAGTCATCGCTCAATTCGTATACCTCGTTATAAATTTTTTTTAATTAATTTAAAATAATTTAAATGGCAATCCTATAGCTCTCAGTGACAGGAATGAAATTCAGATCTAGGTCTCCTTTGATCTAAAACCCATAGTTTTTAGAAATGCTGAATTTTAAAAGTTTAGAACCTCAGAATACTAACAGTTATGAAAGTTAAAAACAAACAAATTGGATGTACTGAGAAAATAAAGCAGGGTTTTTAAATTGCCCTTTCTTCTCTTTCCTTATCCATTATTATAGTACTTAGAAAGTGTATGCCTGCACATTTTTTAAGTATCAAAAAACTGTGCTCCAAGGACCCTGTTAGAATATTCAGTTAAGAATAGCAATGTAAAATGTAAGGAAAAATGAAATTCCTGTACTCAGTCCATAACCTGTATAACAAAAGGTTTTGAAAAGAATGACTGTTCAGGTGATACACACACTCTACAATATGACTTTTGTGTCACATTTTGCTGTAAAATTCCTAAGACTCAAATTGTCAGGCACCATTCATCCGCTGCCTACCTGCTCTACACAGCTCATGCTGAGGACCTATGGAAAGCACCTTGCTGTCTCTTATCCCCTACTTGGTTTGATAAACAGTTTGAAAGACTGATTCACCAATTCTTCCAATATTGTTTTGCATTGTGATTTTTCTCCTTCTTCCAACAAAAGATTGAGTCATTCATCTCCTCTTGAATCAGGGCTGGTCTACAATTCTGTGTATTATGGTTTATAATATGAGTCCTTTAGTCCCCAAGTCAACCAGAGCATTTTCTCAGTAGGCAAATGTATCTGATCCAAGTAAGTGATAAAGGTAGAGGAGGAGGGAAGAGAATAACATTTGTTGACTTTTCACATACATTACCACATCGTATTCATAACAACTTTATAGTTGAAAAGACTGAGACTGAAAAGTGACTTTCCCAGATGTTATCAGCTAGTGATTTGATCGACAGAACACAACAGAAGGGGCATTGTGCTGATTTGAGGCCCAGGTCCTAAGAGGTCTTATAGATTCTGTTTTTGTTCTATTGAAATACTGCTCTGAGACCACCAGGTAAGAAAGATGGTGCAGTCTACTGGAGGAGGAGAGGACACATGAAGAGAACCAGTGTACCATAACTGACAGTCAGCAGCAACTCCAATACCTGCTAGTGAGGTTACCGGAACCTTCTAGCCGATGTTTAGAACCTTTAGCTGAGTGTAGTGCATGAGTCAGGTCATGTGAAACAAATAGAGACCACCTAGCCAAGCTGTAGAATCATGATAAATAATAAATTGTTGTTTTAAGACCCTAAGTTTTGAGGTGGCTTGTTATCCAGGAAAAGATAGTTGAAACAGTTACTTTAATTTCAATGCCTAAGGTAAAGTAAATCAATGATTCCACACATAATAGAAGAATGGAAGAAGGTTGTGAGAAATCCTGCATTAATGATTTCAAAACATTAATTTTCTTCTTGCTTTCCCACTCTGCCTTCAGGTAACCAAGCCTTTTCTCTCTCCTCTCTCTAATAATAGACGAAGTTTAACTATTTTAATGTAAAGATTTTTCTAGCCTGGCTCTGAAAAAGTATCATAAATAGACTGAGGATGGAAAATAGGGATTGGTATGACCTCTCTGAACTAGAGTCCCGAGATCCAGAATTTTCTTGCTTGTGAATAGACCTTCCACTGACTTCTCTGTTTTTAACCCAAGATACTTAAAAAAAAAAAAAAATTTTTTTTTTTTTTTAGATACCAGCAATTTAAGTGCTGTTAATCATTATTTACATGCCAGATGCCATTGTCCTTCACCCGATTCCTCCTTGCTTTCTCCCTCTTATCCCTTTCTCTCTAGATACATGAAGATCATGTTTTGCTGGCTATCTACAATCCTGTGTATTATGGTTTATGAGTCCTTTAGTCCCCAAGTCAACCAGAGCATTTTCTCAGTGGGCAAAGGTATCTGGTCCAAGTAAATAAAAAAGGTAAGGGAGGAGAGAAGAGAATGACATTTGTTGACTTTTCACATACATTACCACATCGTATTCATAACAACTTTATAGTTAAAAAGACCAAGACTGAAAAGTGACTTTCCCAGATGTTATCAGCTAGTGATTCTTAAACTTGAGAATCAAATGCCAAGTCTTCTGGCTCTAAAGCATTAGTAAAACTTTGGGCAGCATACTGATATCTCCACCATGAGTCAAATGTTTCAAAGGAATTCTAGCTCTTGAACAGTTCTATCAGCTTTTTGTCTGTTAATGAGTATTTATGTTACTGTCTGTCTTAGTTATCTAGTGCTGCTGTTAACAGAAATACCACAAGTGGATGGCTTTAACAAAGAGAAATTTATTCTCTCACAGTTTAGAAGTCCAAATTCAGGGTGCTGGCTCCAGAGGAAGGCTTTCTTTCTTTCCAGGGGAAAGCAACATCTCTTTTGATTTCCTGACTGCTGCTGTGGGTATTACCCTTGGCCAAAAGAAGCTGCTTCAGCCAGGGCCACACTCCTCCCAAAGGGCAGCATATACCTCTGTTCAGTAAAACTCTAAAGGGTTATCCTAGCTCCATAGATCCCTGCCACATTGTATTTCAACCTCTCTGTCTGCCAATCAGGTTGATCCTTTTCATCCATTTTGAAATTTCTTAGTCACTACTTTGAATATTTTTTCCCTCCTAATGTATTGACTCCCCTCTCCAAATTCATTCTATTGAAGTTTCTGAATTTTTCTCCTTTATTTTCTTACACTTGGCTTCTTTATGCTACCTTGTGTATATTTTCTTCTTAAAATCTTTCTTTGGCTTAATAATTTCTCTTCGAATGTATTTAATATATTATTTATTTCATTCATTAAATATTTTAATTTAAATAATTCTAATTTTGTTTCCAAATTTCTCTCCAAATATGTTTCATCAACTTTAATAATAACTTGCTGTATCATACTTTCAATCACCTTTATATTTAAACATATTTAATATACTTTTATATATGTCGTAGCTGGTGACCACAGTATTTGCAGAACAGAGTTTATAGGCATATTCTCAATGTGTATGTGTTTCCCAACCATGTCTCATGGTTGGTGTTTTTTTAATGGATTTCAATACTTAATTGTACATCTCTGTTCCTTGAATTATCATAAGTCAGGAATCTTTGAGGCCTGGCTCCAAAGTGGATTTTCATTGATTATACCTGGTACCTAATGGAAGCTATAACTTGGGATCATGTTAAAATAAAATTTGGGCTTTGAGTGCTTGTGGGCCACGTTCGTAGGCTGATTTCTGACTCCCATTCAAAATACAAGTTTATGGTAAGGATTCTCAGGGGAGACATCTTTTCCTTTCTCACCTTCCCAGAGCCAGGGCTGGCCAGTGGATTTCACTTACCATATTTCTGCAAGGGTGAGTAAAGGAAAATTCCAATCTGTCCTTTGAATGATGCATGCCCTGCAGGTTTTGTGTGCTGACAACCAACTCCAGCTCAGCCCCAAGATTTGTCTCCTGTCACTCACAGACAATTTAAGACAGAGTCTTAGAAATACGTCTTACATGTCTATTTATCATCTCTTTTTCTTCACCTAAGTTATGAGCCCCTTGAGAATAAGGCCAATGTCTTATATGTTTTATTTATAAAGAATAATATAAATACTATTCCAATATTGTGGCATGCATTTAATACATGTTGATTGAATTAAAGTAAATTATATTTGATACAGCTCAACTCCCCAGTGAAAACCTCTTTAATTTCACCTGAGCAAATTTTTTTCACCTGGGCTCCTATAATATTGTAGACCTTCTTCTACTCTGGCAACCTGATACTTCAGTGGAATTGTTTCTTTGAATGTGTGCTTCCTCCACAGGATTACAATATTTCTTAGAGAAGGAAAGATGTCATTTTCACAATTTTATTCCCAATATTTAGGAGTGTTTGACATACCGTAAGAGGTTTCAAAAATAGTTCTTAAATGAATGCATTTAAAAAGAGAACAGAAAGAAAAGGAAGCTGAGAAATGTTATCAAAGAGGCAGAATTTTTATTCTACTCATCCATCCTATATCCATTTCATCATGAAATATTTTTCTATTATCTTGATTGATGTAAATGCTAACCTTGAAGAGGTTTTGATGTTTTCACACTCTAATGCCATGTTCTAGCTTGTGCAACAAACTAAATACTTTGTTTACTATCACTCATAATTCTATTTAGAAGAGTCAGAGACCTTATTTGGAATCAACCCAAGGCCCTATATTCCCATTATTTAATAGTTGAAATTTTTACATATAACTCTTGTTTCAAAATGAAAATAAACACATACTACATGTTCAAATGACCAAATCATGAGATCGAAGGGACTTGTGGTTCCTGAAACACTAGATGGAAAAGAGAAGCCTACTCATCAGCAATACTCATATTATATGACTGGAAAAGTTTACTTCTGTAGTGATTGGACAATTTTATTATTTTATTATTGGGGCTTATTTATTACAGCAGCTGGCAGTACATCAACTAATATAAAAAATATATATATATTTTTTAATATGCCTGGTGTTTAATTTTTATTTTTCATTTAATTTTATTTTTGTGGAAATATACACTGTCTCAACAAATTCTGCATGTACAATTCAGTGACATTGTTTACATTCTCCAAGTTGTAACATTAATGCCCTCCCTAAGCTTCTCATCTAACCTTTCAAAATGTTGTTGTCAACTTGATCCCACATAGATAAATCTTTGAGAGAGCGTAATGCTCAAGGCAGGTAGGCTTTATAATTAGGCTAAAATGCTATTTGGTTCAAAGCTGACTTCCAGGAAAAGTTTTAGTTTGAGGTTTAAAGATTATCTCAGGGCAATAGTTTTGGGTGTTCATCCAGCCACAATGGCTCCAGAATGTCCATATTCCACTGAGACTTTGAAATTCTTTTCATTTTTCCCCCTTTTTGACCATCACTCTTCTACAGACTCTTAGATCAAAATGCGCAGTAACAATACTGGGCATCACCAGTTCTTCCGGTCTCATGACATGTATCAGGACTTCGTTTCTCTTTCTGGCTGTGTGGTATTTCATTGAATGTATGTGCCACATTTTCTTTATCCTTTCATTTATTGATGGGCATTTAGGTTGCTTCTACCTTTTGGCTATTGTGAATAATGTACAGATGTCTGTTTGTGTCACTACCTTCATGTCCCCTGAGTATACACCTAGAAGTGGGATTGCTTGTTTATATGGTAGTTCTATTTTTAGTTTCTTGAGGAACCATCACCATGTTTTCACAATGTTGTACCATGCTGCAATCCCACCAGCAATGGATGAGGGTCTCGATTTTCTCACATCCTTGCCAACATTTGTTATTTTCCTTATTTTTTCTTTTTAAATTTATTTAAGCCATTCTAGTGGGAGTGAAGTAGTATCTCATTGTGGTTTTGATTTGCATCTCTCTGATGGCCAATGATGTTTAGCATCTTTTCAGGTGTCTATTGGCTCTTTGAATAAACTCTTTGGTGAGGATCGGAATCCTTTGCACATTTTTTAATTGCGCCTTTTGTCTTTTCCTTGTTAAGTTGTAGGAGTAATTTATATGTTTTGAATATTAGCCCCTTGTCTATTATAGAGTTCCTAAGTTTTTCTTTCATTGTGTAGATTATCTCTTCAATTTGTTGACAAAGTTGTTTGATGTTCAGAAGTATTTAATTTTGATGTGATTCCCATTTATCTAAATTTTTATGTCTCAAAAAAAAACTATGTCTGTCCTATAGAGTCTCCTGTTTGGAGACATTCTTCATGCATGCCTAAATGGCAACAATAAAGTATATTTTAATATTTTAAATATTAAATTATATTTAATATATTTTAATAAAAATAAGATAAAATCTATGCATATAAAAACACATATGTATTCAAATGGATCTGTGCTATCCTTTCCCAACCTCTAAATTTTAGTTTTTAAAGTATTAATTTTATGTAGCTAATTATGTTTAGAAAAGTGATTTCCATAAAAGTGTATTACATATGGCAAAATAAATATTTAATCAAAATAAGCCCATGTTCCCTGGCTCCTTATAGGACCCAAGAAAAATGTTAGTCTTGAGGCTAATGTTGTTCTCACTTATGATTGAATGCTCTTTTAGAGAAAAGTAAAGTAAAATAACCCTTGGTAGGCTTGCATACTTTTTTATGTTCCTTTAAGATTAATTATACACTATGCATGTCAGTTTGAAAGAATGACTCTTTGCAAAGGTAATTAACAGAGCAAATTGTTAAACAAGAGCTATATTTTAATTGCTTTTGTGTTGTTGCTTATTTTTTAGTCTGGAGATGAAAAACTAAAATGTTAGATAATGAATGTGTGTTTCTGGCATCTAATTCTCAGGTGAGTTTGGCTAAAGAGATTGATGTTTCTAACTTCCTCTTAAGATTAATTGTACCTGTATAGATGGGTGAGAATTTTCAAAATATGATTATACATATTCACATTGTTTTGTTACATGCTTGCTAAGATGCCATTTATTAATCAAATCCTCATCAAAAAACGAGGCTGAGATGGGTTTCCTTTCTTAAAACAAAGGTGGCTTTTTTTTTCTCTTTGCCAGGTGTACACCTGCTCTTAAACTACTATCCAACATTTTGAGAAGTGTTCTATTACTGATACCAAAACTACAAGCCACAAAAATGTCTCTCTTATTTTCAAAGGTGAAGATCAATGTGCATGTCCTCAAGAGGGACACCAGGAGCATAGTGCTGCCTTTAACAAGATAAATATTTCAATTTTCAAATCGTTTCTTAAGCCAGCATTAATTTTTTACTGTATTAACATTTTAATCTATGAATTTTCTTTTAATATTAAATAATTACAATAGTTAAAGATAATAGTAGTTTGTAAACATTAACAGAACCTGCATTAGCTCACAGAATTGTACTTTTCATCAGGCAGAAATGCATGAGAAACTGGCAACATGACTACCGCTCAGCCACGCATTAAACCAGTGTCAGGAGATGGAAAACTGGTTACTAATCATTTCTTATGTTAAAGTCATTCCTTTTATTCGTTAACACGTAATGATCAATACATGAATATTTGAATACTTACTAGATTGTATAACCCCAAAAACCCAGTGTTGTCGAGTCAATTCCAACTCATAGTAACCCTATAGGACACAGTAGAACTGCCCTATAGAGTTTCCAAGGAGTACCTGGCGGATTTGAACTGCCGACCCACTGGTTAACAGCCATAGCAGTTAACCACTACCCCACCAGGGTTTCTGGATAATTATATATATATATATTTAAATTACATATAATATCTTAATTATATACACGTATATAACATATTGGTAAAAATTAAAATGGCTATAATTATTAAAACTTTACTCATGTATTTGAATTTTAAAGTGGACTCTGAAAAAAATCATTATTTAACATGCCTTCTAATAAAAAATAAAAGACAGGCTGCTAACTAGATAGGTTATTTTTAACAATGGTAATAGTAAACATTTCCTCTGGAAGTTAAATATGTAAAGTTTATAAAAATCATAACTTTGTTTGAAACTATATAACAACAAAGTGAACTTATGTTAATATGATATATATTTTTAAAGATTACATGACATAAAACTATTTCTGAAATTTAAACGTTATTTTCAAGAAGATTCAGGGTTGACTGTTAAGGATAATGGAGGATAAGTGCTGTCCCATAGGACTTTATTTTGAAGTCATATATCAAGACAGGGAATCAGCTTTACCATCAACATTCACTGCCTCTGAAAATATTAATATGCTCAATTGCTAATTCATACTTAATTTAATCAACAAGCATTTTTTGTATCAACTATGTTCCAGGCATCTAACTACACATCCAGAAACCGCTCTATGCTTTAGTAAATATTCTATATATTAATTACTTCATGTAGTCCATAAAAATACCTCAGAACGTGGAACATAGGTCTTATCTTCCAGTGATATTCATTCATTTTCTCACTTTCTTATATGAATTCAGTGGTATATGACAACAACAATTAACACCTACTGTGTAGCAAAAGCTTAGTATTTACTCATATTATACATTTAATAATGACTATCATGATCACTATAATGATGATTATGAAAAAATAACATTTTTGAAGTATTGATTCTCACTGATTTAGGAACATTAATCTCATTTAATAACAGAACAATCCAATGATCTGGGTACATTTATTATGCCCATTTCACATATAAGGAAACTGAGATTTGGGTAAATTTAGTACTTTACTGATGTCACCAGATACAAATTGGCTGATGGGGATTTGGTTCATACTAGTGTCACCAGACGGCGCCTTAAACACACTAGCCATCTGGAAGTTTCATTTTTGGTACTTTCCTAATTGTATTCCCTATTCATTTTGCCTTTGACAGTACACAGGAGTGACATAAGTCCTTTCTTTGCCACCTACTATTTGGAACTGTGACTAGTAACCCAGCTTGAGAGAATCACATGACTATAAAATTATTAGAAGCTTTCAAAAGCCACAGAAAATTTGGTCATTTTGCAATCATTGAAGAACAAAGCACCCCTTTTAAAACGTTCTTCCTCAACCTCACATTTCTAGCTGCATAAATAGTTGGGTTAGGAGCATTAGGTGTGTACTCACCTAGTTCAAAGAATACACTATGAGTGTCTTCTTCTCTACAAAGAATCGCTTCAAAACTTTTCAAAATTTACCTAAATAAGGTTAAAATTTTGATTTCTTACTATATAAAAAGTTCATAAATTAGAAAGCTTTTTTAAAGAATTGCCTAAAAAATCTCCATTGCTCTAATTTAAACTATCAGTTTTTCTGATTACAAAGAACACTGAGAGAAAAAAAATCTTATACATACACATTAAAACATTTACAAGATATCATGGATTAAAGGGAAAATCCAACCCCTTCTGCCAGGTTATTTTTATCTTTTCAGCATATTCCAGGATGCTCACTTGTTGATAATGTGTTGGTAATCAGTGGCTGTAGGTTTCAGGAGTGTAGAGAGTGTGGGGTCTAGAATACAGTCATATATTTCTTATTTGATACATACATAAAGGGTACTTAAAGTTCATTTCCCATTGACGTGGAAATACAACTAGAAAAATTTTTCATCCTTTTGATAAATGCAGTCATATATATATATAGTCCAACTTTTAGACTAATTACTTCTTTTACATACAGGGGCTTCAGAGGGAAAGAAAAAGCAAACAAAGAAAAGAATGCCAGTTTTACCAGTAAAGATTGATATAAACCTATATTAAAATATATGCATATGTACCTATATGTGTGTGTGTGTATATATATATATATACACACACACACAAACATACAAATACAAATATTGTAAGAGTATAAAAAACAGCTCAGTGGGGAAAAGGAAAACACAAATACATATACATGCATATGCAAGCCAAGTTTTATAACGAAGTCAATGATTATTTTAAAACTGTAAGTGAAAGAACATCCACAGTTATGCTTTGTGGAATTGTCACAAGTGTTAAGGGGTCGCCCAGAGAAAGTTGAGATAATGAGACACCCAAAAGCAGAAGCAGCAGAAAAGCAATTAGTGCCTGTGTGAAAAGCCAGAGGTTGAAATGAAGGAGTCGGCATAAAGTATTTATTTTCCTTCACAAAGCCTACAAGAAGAGTTAAGCTGAAAGCCTTTTAAAAAATGGCTGTATTTTGACTAGCTAAGGAAAAATAAAGAATTAATTTGCTAAGGGGTATGCCATCCTATTCCTAGCCATTATTATATTTATTTTAATCATTATAATCTTGAAACGGTTTCATCACACAAACATTTCATCAAAGTAGAGTCAAAGGTGTAGATGCTGATCGAATTATTCTTATCCAAAATATATGCAGTGGCTATTTCTCTAGTTTATTTTCCTTTTCTTTTGATGAGTGCAATCAAAGAAATGCTCAAAATATATGCAAGTACAAAATGCTTATTTGAAAGACAAGCAATTACAAATACACTAAATTTCTGGTAAATATCAAAGATTCCTATTTTTGAGAAACTAATATGTTCCTATAGTCTAAGACAAAATTTTCCAAATTTTTTTAGCTTTCTGATATGTTCCATAACTCTATATAATCCACCGATACCTTAAAGATATTAAAAATAATTTAATTATTTTGTGGTATATAATAAATTTTTATTTTAAAGCAAAATATGTATTTTCATTTTATGTTAGTATTTTATCAAACTGTGTATAATTAATAAAAAATAATACAACTATGAAATATATACATTATTAATAATATAAAGAGAAACTGACTTTTTCCATTTAATAACAATGATATATGATAAATGTTTACAAAAGAAAACCAGAATTTGTTCATGAATCTGTTTTTTACTGACATTTGTATCATGCTTAGTTTGGGACCAAAGGTATATTGAAAGGTGTAAAATAAAATTTTATTATGCTTTATGACATCAAAGAGTAATTTTATGCCCTAATATTTGTAATTATTTTGTTTTCATTTCAAAATCAAATAACATATGTTAATATTTTACATTTTAAATGAGAAGATGAAAAGTTCCAGTTTGCTGTGATATTCAAAAGGCCAAGTTGGTTTTTAATCATCACTATATTTATTCATTTAAGCAATTGCTTATTGTAGTTTTAGAAAACTTTGAAGATTTTTTTTTTTTTTCCTTAACTCAGATTTCAATAGATGAAAGCATCTCAAGGTTATCTGGAGGGGAATTTGCAGAATTACTATCATTTTATTTTCATCATCAATGTATTGCATTTCAAAAATACAGCTTCATGTTTTTCCTATTTTTTGTTAATTATACTACTTCCCAAAAAGCCTGTGAATAAATTTAATTTTTTTTAGAATTTTTCAAAACCTTTATCGAAATTTGCCTTATGATCAGAAAATTATGACAGTATAAGCATATTAATACATTTCAAAAATCATACATACTCATGTAACCAGCACCTAGAGCAAAAAACATAATATAGTAACGGCCTTCTTATACTCCTTTACATTTATAATTTTTCTGATGTCAAACAACTTTGCTCTCCTAAGATAAATTCGATTTAGTTATGGTGTATTATCTTTTTGTGTAAGCTGCTGAATTCAGTTTGCTTAAATATTTGTTAGAATTATAGTATCTTCAGTTCTTCACAAGTGAGATTGGCTTGATATTTCCCTTTCTCCTACTTTTTTTTGGTTGTTTCTAGATTTAAGAAGTTCCAGTCTTTATAGAGGAGCCCTGGTGGTGCAGTGGTTAAGAGCTCAGCTGCTAACCAAAAGATCGGCAGTTCAAATCCACCAGCTGCTCTTTGGAAATCCTATGGGGCAGTTCTCCTCTGTCCTCTAGGGTTGCTATGAGTAAAAATCACTCAATGGCAACAGATTTGGTTTTTTCAGTCTTTATAAAAGGAGGCCTGGTGGCACAATGGTTAGGTATTTGGCTGCTAATCAAAAGGTCTGTTTAGAACCCACCAGTGGCTCCTTGGAAGAAAAGACCTGGCATTCTGCTCTGATAAAGATTTCAGCCTAAAAACCCTGCTGGGCAATTTTACTTTGTCATATAGGGTCGCTTTGAGTCAGAACTGTCTCAAGAGCACACAATAGGAGTGTTTACAGACTGAGTTGTATAAGAGTTCCTCTTATTCTATCCTCTGAAAGTTTTTGTATAATATTGGGTTTACGTGACATGAAAATTTATTCTTATTTATCAGTAAAACATTTAAGCTAGGTAATTTCATTATTTTTTATGCTATATAGCATCATTATTATTTGCTTTAATTGTACTTCAGATAATTTAAAGCATATATATACAGTCTATAAATAAGCACCCACACTCATCTGTCAGATTGTTGTACTGTGGCAGTTTGCATGTTGCTGTGATGCTGGAAGCTATGCCACAAATATTTCAAATACTAGCAGGGTCACCCATGGTGGACAGGTTTCAGCAGAGCTTCCAGGCTAATACAGACTAGGAAGGAGGACCTAGCAGTCTACTTCTAAAAAAAATTAGCCAGTGAAAATCTTATAAATAACAGCAGAACATTGTCTGATATAATGCTGGAAGATGAGCCCCTAAGGTTGGAAGTCACTCAAAATAAGACTGGGGAAGAGTTGCCTCCTCAAAATAGAGCCGACCTGAATGATGTAGATGGAGTCAGGCTTTTGGGACCTTCAATTGTTGATGCGGCAGGAGTTAAAATTAGAAGAAACAGCTGCAAACACCCGTTAATAATCAGAACATGGAATGTACAAAGCATGACTCTAGGAAAGCTGGAAGTCGTCAAAAAGGAAGTGGAACACATAAAATCAATATTCCATTATTAGTAAGCTGAAATGGACTGGTATTGGCCATCTTGAATCAGGCAATCATATGGTCTAATATACCAGAAATGACAAATTGAAGAGGAATGGCATCACGTTCATGGTCAAAAGAACATTTCAATATCAGTCCTGTAGTACAACACTGTCAGTGATAGGATAATATCCACACGCCTAAAAGGAAGACCCATCAATGCTGTTATTCAAATTTACTCACCAACTGCAAAGGGCAAAGATAAAGAAATTGAAGATTTCTACCAATTTTTGTAGTCTGAAATTGACCAAACCTGCAGCCAAAATGCATTAATAATTACTGGTGATTAGAATGTGAAAGTTGGAAATAAAGAAGGACCAATAGTAGGGAAATAATGGTGTTGGTGATAGAAATGATGCTGGAGATTGCATGTCAGACGTTGCAAGACCAATGACTTCTTCATTATGAATACCCTTTTTCAACAACATAAATGGCAACCATACACATGGACTGCACCAGATGGAATACACAGGAATCAAATCAATTACATCTGAGGGAAGAGATGATGGAGAAGCTCAATATCATCAGTCAGAACAAAGCCAGAGACCAACTGCAGAACAGACAATCAATTGTACATCTGCAAATCCAAGTTGAAACTGGAAAAAATTAGAGCAACTCCACAAGAGCCAAAATACGACCTTGAGTATATCCCACTTGAATTTAGAGTCCATCCTGAGAACAGACTTGATGCATTAACACTAATGACTGAAGACCAGAAAAGTTGTGTGATGACATCAAGGATACCATACATGAAGGAACCAAAAGGTCATTAAAAAGACAGGAAAGAAAGAAAAGAAAAAATGGATGTCAGAAGAGACTCTGAAACTTGCTCTTTAAGGTAATGCAGCTAATATGAAAGGAAGAACTGATTAAGTAAAAGAACTGAACAGAAGATTTCAGTGGGTGGCTTGAGAAGACAAAGTAAAGTATTATAATGAATTGTGTAAAGACCTAGAGTTAGAAAGCTAAAAGTGAAGAAAACACTCAGAAATTCTCAAGCTGAAAGAACTGAAGAAAAAATTCAAGCCTCAAGTTATAATATTGAAGGATTCTACAGAGAAAATATTGAACAAAGCAGGAAGCATCAAAACATGATGGGAAGAATACAGAGTCACTATACCAAAAAGAATTGATCTATGTTCAATCATTTCAGGAGGTAGCATATGATCAAGAACTCATGGTACTGAAGGAAGAAGTCCAAGCTGCACTGAAGGCTTTCATGAAAAACAAGGTTCCAGGAATTGATGGAATACCCTTTGAGATGTTTCAACAAATGGATGAAGCACTAGAGGTGCTCAGTGGTCTATGCCAAGAAATTTAGAAGACAGCTATCTGGCCAGCCGACTGGAAGAGACCAATATTTGTTCCCATTCCAAAGAAAGGCTATCGAACAGAATGTGGAAATTATCGAACGATATCATTAATATCACACACAAGTAAAATTTTGCTGAAGATCATTCAGGAGCAGCTGCAGTACATCCACAAGGAACTGCCAGAAATTCAAGCCAGATTCAGAAGAAGATGTAGAAGAAGAGATGTCATTACTGATGTCAGAGGGATATTGGCTGAAAGCAGAGAATATCAGAAAGATGTTTACCTATGTTTTGTTGACTATGCAAACGTATTCAACTGTGCGGATCATTTCAAGTTAAGAAAAATTCTGTGAAGCATGGGAATTCCAGAACATTTAATTGTGCTTATGAAGAACATAGTTCGTAGTTCTTATGAAGAACAAGTACATAGACCAAGATGAAATTGTTCAAGCAGAACAAGGGAATACGCGTGGTTTAAAATCAGAATAAGATGTGTGTCAGAGTTGTATCCATATTACTCAACCTGTATAAAGCAAATAATATGAGAGGCTGAACTATATGAAGAAAAATGAAGCATCAGGATTGGAGGAAGCCTCGTTAAAAACCTTTGATATGCAGATGACACAACCTTGCTTGCTGAAAATGAAGGATATTGAAACACTTACTGATGAAGATTAAAGAAAACACAAATTCTCACAACTAAACCAATGAGCAACAGCATGAGAAGTGAAGAAAAGACTGAAGTAGTCAAGAATTTTGTTTTACTTGGATCACAATCGATGCCCATGGAACCATCAGTCAAGAATCCAAAGATGTATTACATTGGGAAATCTGCTGTAAAAGACCTCCTTAAAGTGCGAAAAGCAAAGATGTCACTTTGAAGCCTCAGGTGTTCCTGAACCAAACCATGGTATTTTTAATTGCCTCATATGCATGTGAATGCTAGACAAGGAAAAAGTAAGACCTATGATGAACTGACAGCTTTTAATTATGGCTTTTGCAAGGAATATTGAATATACCGTGGATTGCCAAAAGAATGAACAAATCTGTTTTAGAAGAAACACAACCAGAATGCCTCTTAGAAGCAAGGATGGCAAGGCTTCATCTCACATATCTTGGACATGTTATTAGAAGTAACCAGTTTCTGGAAAAGGATATCATCCTTGGTAAAGTTGAGCAAAAAGGGGGAAGACCCTCAAAGCTGGATTGACCCAGTGACTGCAAAAATGGGCTCAAACATACCTACTGTTAGGATGGCATAGGATTGGCAAAGTTTCATTCTGTTATACATGGAGTCACTACAAGTTGTAGTAGACTAACGGCACCTAACAACCTGGAGGTTACCACTTTACCTTACGATTAATGGCAAATGTCTCTATTTTATTGTAAATAAACCTCTAATAGTTCATCTTTAAGTTGTTGTTGCTAGGTGCCATCTAGTCTTTTCCAACTCATAGCAACCCTATGTACAACGGAATGAAACACTGCCTGGTCCTGCGCCATCACCACAATCATTGTTAGGCTTAAGCTCATTGTTG
Source organism: Elephas maximus indicus (assembly GCF_024166365.1). Taxonomy (NCBI): domain Eukaryota; kingdom Metazoa; phylum Chordata; class Mammalia; order Proboscidea; family Elephantidae; genus Elephas; species Elephas maximus. The sequence goes on along the minus strand of NC_064842.1, from coordinate 57,016,458 downwards.
CACCTACTCTGTCAATCCATCTCACTGAGGGTCTTCCTCTTTTCGCTGACCCTCTACCAAGCATGATATACTTCTCCAGGGAATGATCCCTCTTAAAAATACGTCCAAAGTATATAAGACGTAGTCTCGCCACTCGGACTTCTAAGGAGCAGTCTGGTTGCACTTTTTTCAAGACAGATTTGTTCATACTTTTGGCAATTCATGGTATATTCAATATTCTTCTCCAACACCACAATTCAAAGGTGTCAGTTCTTCTTCGGTCGTCCTTATTCATCGTCCAGCTTTTGCTTGTATACGAGGAGTCTGAAAACACCACAGCTTGAGTCAGGCTCACCTTAGTCTTCAAGCTGACATCTTTGCTTTTCAACACTTTAAAGAGATCTATTGCAGCAGATTTGCCCAATGCAGTACGTTGTTTGATTTCTTAACAGCTGCTTCGTGGGCACTGATTGTGGATCCAAATGAAATGAAATCCTTGACAACTTCAATCTTTTCCCAATGTATCATGTTGCTTGTTGGTCCAGCTGTGAGGATTTTTGTTTTCTTTTTGTTGAGGGGTAATCCATGCTGAAGGTTGTGGTCTTTGGTCTTCATCAGTAAGTGCTTCAAGTCCCCTTCACTTTCAGCAAACAAGGTTGTGTCATCTGCATATCTCAGGTTGTTGATGAGTCTCCCTCCAGTCCTGTTGCCCCATTCTTCTTCATATAGTCCAGCTTCTCGGGTTATTTGTTCAGCAAACAGATTGAATAGGCATGATACAACCCTGATGCACACCTTTCCTGACTTTAAACCAATCAGTATCCCCTTGTTCTGTTTGAGTGACTGCCTCTTGATCTATGTGCAGATTCCTCATGAGCCCGATTAAGTGTTATGGAATTCCCATTCTTTACAATGTTATCAGTAATTTGTTACCCGCACAGTCGAGTGCTTTTGCATAGTCAATAAAACACAGGTAAACATCTTTCTCTTATTCTCTGCTCTCAGCCACGATCCACTTGACATCAGCAGTGCTGTCCCTCGTTCCACGTCCTCTTCCGACTCCAGCCTCAGTTCCTGGCAGCTCCCTGTTGCTATGCCCCTCGTTCCACGTCCTCTTCCGACTCCAGCCTCAGTTCCTGGCAGCTCCCTGTTGCTATGCCCCTCGTTCCACGTCCTCTTCCGACTCCAGCCTCAGTTCCTGGCAGCTCCCTGTTGCTATGCCCCTCGTTCCACGTCCTCTTCCGACTCCAGCCTCAGTTCCTGGCAGCTCCCTGTTGCTATGCTGCTGCAGTTGCTTTTGAATGATCTGCAGCAAAATTTTACATCCTTGTGATATTAATGATATTTTTCAATAATTTCCCCATTCAGTGGGATCACCTTTCATGGGAATAGGCATAAATATGGATCTCTTCCAGTAGGTTGGCCAGGTGGATTAAAAGAAAAGAAAAAAAACGTGGATACCTTCCAAATTTCTTGGCATGAATGGGTGAGCACTTCCAGCTCTCCATCCTTTAAGAAAAACACAACAATTGTTATCTCTGTGCTGAACTTTTCCCAACCTAAGTTCTGGAAAGAAAAAATCTTAATGTTACTCACATCGATGAATATGGCTTAGGAAAAGATTTCTTCCAAAAATATTACTAATAAACAGTGCTGCATTTCAAATATTGCAGATGAAAATAAAGAGGGGATCCTTTGAAAAACTCTGCTAAATGTTGCAAAAATTGACTCTATGATGATTTGATTGGCTCTGTAATAATTGATGCTAATACTGCAAGTCAAGAGTCTAAATAATATTGTTTGAATAAGATATAAAAGGAAAACAAGTAGTATATTTCCAAATCAAGATAATGTTTTACACAGTATGTTATTTAAATTGTTATATATAATTATACTAAACAAACAAGTTATCATCATTAGATATTTTGCTATTTAATCTACGTCCTAAAGCATTTATATATTCGAACTAACCCAAAAGCATTTTTTTTAATCTTTGTGTTTGAAGAATAAAGTATTTTCAAGTTTCTCTTATATTTAGAAACTTCAGATACATTTTGCAAACAGGTTAAAAAATAAATCATATTTTAACCTGATAGTTTTTTTCCCAAGAAACGGAAGTGTAGCTTTTTGGCAGTTACAGCATGAAGTTAGGTTCTCAAAATTTGTCACATATTAATATGACAAAAGATAGGTGGTAAACATAAATGTCATTGAAAAAATTTTAATTTTTTTATATCCATTTGGAACCTAGGTTATTAGACAAAACATTGAGGATAAATAAAATAAGTATGAAGGATGAAGAGCTACTGACCTAGTTGACATTTCTGTTTATATCTTGAAAGGAACATCCCTGAAGCACAGAAATGCATAAATGCATTGTTCCTACTAAACATGTCACTATATATACGATTGCAGAAGGTGTCTGCATGTAGCCTTCACTGGATATTGACTTAACAGGTCACATATTTTCTGAAAGTCATTTCAATCACAACATGTTTAAAATGAAATTCCGTTTTGGCTTAGCTTGTTTCAGTCTGTATTGATAATATCAGATCTATGGGGCAATGCAATGAACTCACCCAGCCAGCAGTTACAGAGTTTTCTAAATGAATCCTGTCAATTTCTTTTCATCAGTGTGATGACCTGAGTGGAGTTTGACATCATTCTGTGTGTTTTCTTTTAAATATTATAAACCGCAATTTAAAACAGACTGAGATATAATCAATCAGATCTAAAAAGCTGTTCCTTCAGTTTCCAGCTCTCTCTCATACCCTCCAGTCAACCTGGAAATGCTCAGCTGGCAAAAGGTAGGCACTTTTTATCATTAACAACGCTTTTTAGTATTTCAACCACCCTAGACATAATTAAAAAATTACACTTCTGCTGGGATATCTTTTCTCAGCTAACAGTTTAAAAGCAATATGTCACAGGAGGAGAGCATGTAGGTAGCAGCAAGGATAATTTATTAGTGATGTTTCTTATATGGTTAGCAATTTATATGGATCAAAAAACTTCCCCATCCATCTGCAACTAATTTTGCCATGCTCAAAGTCCCCAATAGGATGGCTAAAAAGCTGTTGTAGCCAATTTTAATTTTTCCCATACTTGTTAACGAAATGACCTGATCAAAAACTGGAAATGCCCTTTTCCTCTCTCTTTAATCCTATAAATAAGCCCTAAGTATCTAGCTCCTTTTCATTTTGCCTGTACTTTGTACAAGCTAATTGCTCATAGGTAAAGATGTTTCTAAAGGACAACCCATCCTGAATCCAAAAGAAAAAAAAAAGTGGTGTTATGGAAAATCTCTCCCTACTCAAAATATTTAAGAACCCAAAATACATATCTAAAACCAAAAAAAACCATTGCCATCAAGTGAATTCAGACTCATAGCAACCATATAGGACAGAGTAGAACTGCCCCAGAGAGTTTCCAAGGAGCACCTGGTGGATTAGAACTGCTGACTTTTGGGTTAGCGGCCATAGCACTTAACTACTACACCACCAGGGTTTCCATAATATGTAAGAAACTGCAATTTACAGGCAAATGAGTGCTCATGAAATAAAATCCCACAAATTTATCAAAAACCTTTGTGGATGGTGATGAAGCAGCAAAACAAGCCCGTATCACCTCAAACTTGCATGTGCTGCAGAACCCTCAATAATTTAGACTTTGAATTGGCTGCCCAACCACCACATTGAACATCTTGTAGGATTGAGATGTGTGTCCCTGGAGGGGGAAGGAAGGTGGTCTTCTTGATCCCTAAGTGAAATACAGTTCATATTCTCTATTAAAAAAAAAAAAAAAAAACTGCCATTGAGTGGATTCCGACTCATAGCGACCCTATAGGACAAAGTAGAACTGCCCCACAGAGTTTCCAAGGAGCACCTGCTGGATTCAAATTGTCAACCTTTTGGTTAGCAGCCTGGCACCTAACCAGCTTTTCTTATCCTATTTTGGTTTTCCACTTTTCTCGCTGTTCAACCTGAAAGTTTGAACTTCACTGGGAACTGAGTCCTCCTGTCATTCTGAATTTTTTTCTCAAGGTTAAGTGTAAGGAATTTATCCAGCTCTTTATATGGAGCTGTGTTATTTCATTTTTATTGCTGTGTAGTATTTTTTTTATTCTATCCGGTATGATTATATCATAATTTTATTTAATCATACTAATGTTGATGGACATGTAGGATGTTTCTAATTTTTTTTGTTTTTAGTCTTAGTGATTTTGGTTTTTTTTTGACTCATGAACAGTGCTGCTATGAGCATTCTTTAATATCTCTCTGTGTACATGTTCAAGTTTCTCTAGATTATATTTGGAGTTGCAATTGTGTAAGAGGGTTAAACTGTTTACCACTGTAGTTATTCAAATTTAAACCCCACCAATGGTGAATCGAGGGTATGGTTAGCTTTTTAAATTTATGCCAATCTAGTGATTGTAAAATGCTATTTAATTGTGGCTACAAATGCTTTGTCTGATTAATAATACTTTTTAACATTCTTTCATGTATTTACTCTTAGCTTGCACCTCTTTGAAATGGCTACCCATATCTCTTGCCCATTTTAATTTTTTTTTCTTTTTCTTAAGGAGCTGAATTGTTTAATAGCCTTCTTTATTATATCCTGTAAGCTATATGACTCACATATATATTCTCTTGATTAGTAGCTGCTCTTTTTGTTCTCTTTATGGTGTCATTTCTTGAACAAAATTTCTTAATTTTAATGCAATCAAAGTTTTAAATCTTCATGTTTAAATTTTTACATATGGTATTGTCATGGGTTGAATTATGTCCCCCCAAAATGTGTGTATCAACTTGACTGGGCCATAATTTCCAGTATTGTGTGGTTGTCCTCCATTTTGTGATGGTAATTTTATTTTAAACACGGTTAGGGTGGAATTGTAACACCCTTACCCAGGTCACATTCCTGAGCCAGTGAAAGGGAGTTTCCCTGGGGTGTGGCCTGCACCACCTTTTATCCCTCAAGAGATGGAAAGGGAAGCAAGCAGGGAGTAAAAAACAAAAAACCAAACCCAGTGCCGTCGAGTCGATTCTGACTCATAGTGACCCTATAGGATAGAGTAGAACTGCCCCATAGAGTTTCCAAGGAGTGCCTGGCAGATTTGAGCTGCCAACCCTTTGGTTAGCAGCCGTAGCACCTAACCACTATGCCACCAGGGTTTCCTCATATTACCAAGAAAGCAGCACCTGGAGCAGAGCACATTCTTTGCACCTGAGGTTCCTGTACTGAGATGCTCCCAGACCAAGGAAAGACTGATGGCAAGGACCTTCTTCCAGAGCCTACAAAGAGAGAAGGCCTGGGGCTGGCACTCTGAATTCAGACTTCTAGCCTACTGGGCTCTGAGAGAAAAAACTTCTTTGTTAAAGCCATTCACTTGTGATATTTCTGTTATAGCAACACTAGATGACTAAGACAGGTGTGATGAAGGGGTCCAACTTGATTTTTTTTTTTTAATGTGAAAAATCCTGGGAAACCATAGAACTAATTGCTTCAATATCATTTATTGAATGGTTTATTTTTCCCCATGTGTCTGTTGATCATTTTCTTGACTCTATTTTGCTCCATCGATTTCTTTATCTGTGCACCCATTTCTTCACTATCTTAAATAGTAGACCTTTGTAATTACTCTTGATATCTACTAGGGCAAGTGCTCCTACCTGTTCTTCAAAATTGTCTTGGCTTTTAATCTTGGCGTAGTCACTTACAAGTAACATTTAATTAGATTGTCAATTTACGCACACACACATGCAGACACATTGGATTTGTATTGCCTAAAAATGGAATATGAGTCAGAATCAACTCAACAGCACTGGGTTTGGTTTGGTTTTTTCATATGGAATATTATGGTTTGAGCTGAAAATTTTATATTGAATTCTTCTCTCCATGAGCATGGTATATCTTTTGTTTTATTTAAGGCTTCTTTAATAAAACAGAAAAGCCATTGTTATATATTTTTGCTTGAAATGTCTTACATCTCTTTAGATTTATTTTTAGTATGTATGCCTTTTAGTTACGAAGATATTTTTAAAAAGAATACTTCTTAAAAGATTGCTGCTGTTGTACAGAGATACAATTGTGTTTATTTTTCAATCATATATCTAACATCCTTGCTAAATTTATAGCTAATTATAATAACTTATTATATTCTTTTGATCTTTTAGTAGTAACCCTAATTTTAAGATACTTCTGGGAATAATTACGATTTTGTTTCTACTTTTATACTCACAATTTTTTTTGGAGTGAGGAGCGTTCTTATTTTTATCACAATTTTCTCCAGAATTTGTAGTAACAGGTATTCTGGGCATCATCCTCATTACAAAGGGAATGTTTCCAATGATTTTTCGTGTAAGGTAATTTTTTAAAATCAATTTTTGTAAGACATGTCTCCATGTTAATAATGTACTTTCTTCTCTTAGTTTGCTAATGTATTTTTTACTATGCGTAAGTGATGAATTTAACCAATTTTTTTTTTCTGCAACTGAGATGGTATGTTTTCACCTTTAAGCTGTTAATGTGGTAAACTAGGTATTCTAGTATTGAACCAGTCAAATTATAGAAAGAAACTAAGCATTTTCATATATTAATAGATTAATTTTACTAGTATTTAGTTGAAAGGAACATTGGTGGCACAATGGTTAAATGCTCAGCTGTTAACCAAAAGGTCAAGGGTTCAAGCCCACCAGCAGCTCCACAGGAAAAAAGATATGGCAATCTGCTCCTTTAAAGATTAGATTACAGCCTAGGAAATGCTACGAGGCAGTCCTACTCTGTCCTGTAGTCGGAATCAACTTGACAGCACACAACAACAACAATATTTAGTTGATAATTTTTCCATTTAATTTCATTTTGATATTAGCCTCTAATTTTTATTTCTTAGACTGGTTTTGTCTGATTTTAGAATCAAGGTTATACAGCTTCTCACAATGAGTGGTATATATGCCTTTTCCTTTTCTCTGGGAGAATTTTTCATATGTCGAAATTATTCTTTCCTCAAGTGTTTTATACCCCTTATCCCTTACCCATTGCTGTTGAGTCGGTTCCAACTCATAGTGACCCTATAGGACAGAGTAGAACTGCCTCATAGGGTTTCCAAGGAGTAGCTGGTGGATTCAAACTGGCGACTTTTGGTTAGCAGCTGAGCTCCTAACCACTGTACCACCAGGGCTCCGAATATTTCACAGATGGTTAGAATCATCTAGGTCTTGTGATTTCTTTGTGAAAAGAGTCTTTAATGTTGAAGAAAATGGGTAGTCTTCGATTGGAAGGTTGTTTCACAGTCCTCTAGATCCATCAGAACAAGTTTATTAATTTTATTGTAAAACCAATATCTTTCTTATTTTATGGTGTACTTCTTCTTTCAATTAAAGAGAAAACCAAAAAAACCAAAAACCAAAAAATTAAAGAGAGATATATTAAATTACCCCACAGTCACATTTAATTTCTTAATCTCTCCTTGCTGTCCTATATATTACTTGCTTTATAAATCAAGAAGTTATGTTATTTGATGAATACCTATTTTAGAATCCTTAAATTTTCATGGGAAATTTTTTGACACAGCGACCTTCTTGTTAATAAATATTTTTGTCATAAACTTTATATTTTGAGGATATCATTTGTGTTTTTATCATGTTCACTTTAACAAGAGCCTAAATTCATTTTGTTATTTTTAAAAATTTTTTCTGTCTTGATTTTTTTCTTACCACTCTAATCTTTTTTTTGTTATCTTGTAACTGGAGAGTTGCAGCCACTTACATTTGTGATGATTCGTATTAACTGTATTTCTAGTCATTTATTATTTTTGGGTCCTATGTTTCATTTCTCTTCATATTACTTCTTTCTGTCTTTTGTTTTAATTGAGATTCTTCTCTATTTTTTCTTTGTGTAAACTTTTACAGTTTTCCCTGTGCAAAAATTGTAGCAGTTACATTTAGACCTATCTTTATTCCTGAACAACGTAATTAATTTTCAGTGCTTTAACACTGATCACCACTTGTAAATTACATGAAATTCTTGTCCAATATTTTAGTTTTAACTTGTTTTTTACCCCATAAATTATCATTACTACTGATCTTTATAATCAATGTTTATTCAGTGAAACCCACATGTTTACCATTATTCTTTTCTCACCATTCTATCATTCATTTAAAACATTTCTGGGGACTTCTTCCTTCTACCTGACATTCTTACTTTAGATTAGTCTTTAATTAGGGTCTATTCAGTCCCACTCACAGTGAACTTAATAGGGCAGAGTAGAACTGCCCCATAGGGTTTCCAAGTAGTGGCTGGTGGGTCCAAACTGCTAACCTTTTTGCTAGCAGTTAAGTTCTTAACTGTGCCCTCATGAGTCAGAATCAATTTGACAGCAATGCGTTTGTTTTGCTTTGGAGGATCTACTGCAGTGTTGTCCCATGTGTGGGCACTAACCACATGCAACTATTTAGCACTTGAATTGTGGCTAGTGTAACTGAAGAAGTGAATGGTTAATTTCATTTTATTTAAACTAATTCACATTTAGCTGACTACATGTTATTAATGATTACCCCTTGGACGGTGCCAGTCTATAGATTCTAATCCCTCTCTGCTTTATTTTATGACATCTTTATTACCCTTTTTTTTTCTTTCCCTAACATTTTATTACAAAAATATTCTAGCATACAGCAAAGTTCCAAGAGCTTTACAGTAATCAGCCATGTATACCTTCCTAGATTTCATCATTAATATCTTACTGTAGCTGCATATTTATCTATTAATCCACATTATTTTTTAATGCATTTCAAAAACAATTTTAGGTATTAGTAAACTTTGGAACACTCATTTTAAAATTGTTATCACAAAACTAATCTGTCAGATCTCTAATGTGCCAGATACTCTAAATATACCCTTTAAAAACGAATTACTCACAAATTTCCCTGATGCTAACCAAACATTAATACTATGGGTTTGATTGATTTGAGTTTGATGACTTTATTCCTCAGTATATTTATTTATAAACATTCCCAAGGAAACACATTTACTTACTAAGGGAGAAGTATTATCAGTTCAAGAAAGATGGAGTTATTGTTTCACTAGAGGTGACCTGATGTCTTCCTTGATGAATGCATAAATCCAAGATGAATCATCTGACTCCACATTAGGCTCATTAAACACTTTTGGAAGTTGAGGTTGGTTTCTCACACATTAAAGGTAAAAATCTTAGGCAATACTGTTTTGTAAAGGTTGGCAGTTCAAATCCCCCCGCCAGCAGCTTTGCAGAGTAAAGACGTAGTGATCTGATTCCCTAAAGTTTACAGACAAAAAAAAAAAAAACCACAAAGAGCAGTTCTACTCTGTAACATGGGTCACTATGAGTTGGAACTTACTCCACGGCACCTAGCAACAGCAAAAAACTCTTGTCAGATTTACTACTTGAGTTGGGAAGATGAAATTCTGTTAACTTCCTTCACTATTCCTTTTATGATTTGAATAATTTATTATTATTGTTATTATAATATTATCATCATTTTTTTTTCCTTGCTGGACCATAACTCTTACTGCTACTTCAATGAAACCTAATTGTATTTGGTTTTCTATTTTTTTACTCTGTATTTACAACATTAAAGTCACACCAATAACAGCATAATCTAGCATTTATTGGGTTACATTTTAAATTTTACTCATTAATTTTTCCAGGATTTATGTTCATACATGTAAAGTTTTCAGTGTAGTTAATTATTCTGATCCAATCATTTGTTTATTAATATGATCTTTTTTAAAACTTTCCTTGTTATTCCTGTTGCTTCTTTGTAAGATTTGACTATTTTTTTAAATTTTAGCATTAATTCTATCCATATTTATTTAACAGTGATTTTCATATCTTATGGCAACATCTTCAAAGCTGGTTCTAAATAATTATTTCCCAGAGAAGCTAGTAAGTGCTCCTGGAAGAACCTAACCCACTGAAAATATGTTTGTTTTGTTTTTGTTTGAAAATTTGACTATATTTCCCCTTGGCAGGATAACAAAATTCTCACTTTTAAAATAGACTACGAGCATGGTTTATCATAGGGCATCAACTTGAGAAACAAAGTACTAAGGACTTCTGTCTTTTTGTCTGTCATTTGTGTTAGAATGCAGTTATTTAAAAATGTTTGAAACACACAAACAGGGACAGTGTTTTAATCATGAAATTCTATTCTTTAATATCATACGTATATTCTGTGTGTGTATATATTGGCTTGCTGCTGTTGATCTTGCTGTTGCTGTTAAAAAAAAAAAAAATAGTGTTATTGAGTCGTTTACCGACTCATAGCGACCCTATAGGGTTTCCTAGGAGCGCCTGGCGGACTTGAACTGTCGACCATTTGGTTAGCAGCCATAGCACTTAGCCGCTTTAGGTGCCATCAAATCAGTTCTGACTTATAGCGACCCCATGTACAACAGAAATAAAGACTGCCCGGCTCTTTGCCATCCTCACAGGCATTGCTGTGTTTGAGCCCATGGTGTAGTCACAGTGTTAATGCATCTCGTTGAGGGTCTTTGTCTTTTGCACTGATGCTCTATCAAGTATGATGTCCTTCCTCAGAAACTGGTCCCTATCTCCCAAAGTATGTGAAACAAAGGCTTGTCATCCTTGCTTATAAGGTGCATTCTAGCTGTACTCCTAAGAAAGATTTGTTTGTTATTCTGGCAGCGCATAGTATATTCAATATTCTTTGCCAACACAATAATTCAAAGGTATCAATTATTCTTTGATCTTCCTTATGCATTGTCCAGCTTTCACATGCATATGAGACGAATGAAAATACCATGGCTTGAGTCAGGCACACCTTAGTCCTCAAAGTGACATCTTTACTTTTTAACACTTTAAAGAGGTCTTTTGCAGCAGATATGCCCCATGTAATATGTCATTTGATTTTTTGAATCCATGGGTGTTGATTGTGGATCTAAGTAAAATGAAATCCTTGACAACTTCAATATTTTCTCCATTTATCATGATACAGCTTCTTGGTCCAGGTGCGAGGATTTTTGTTTTCTTTATGTTGAGATGCAATCCATACTTAAGGCTGTGGTCTTTGATCTGCATTAGTAAGTCAAGTTGTAGGAGGACATCATACATGAAGAAAGCAAAAGGTCATTAAAAAGACAGGAAAAAAGAAAAGGCCCAAAATAGTTGTCAGAGGAAACTCTGAAACTTGCTCTTGAACATAAGGTAGCTAAAGTGAAAGGAATAAATGGTCATATAAAAGAGCTGAGAAGAAGATTTCAAAGGGCAGCTCGAGAAGACAAAGTATTATAATGAAATGTGCAAAGACCTGGGGTTAAAAAACCAAAATAGAACACACTTGGCATTTCTCCAGCTGAAAGAACTGAAAAAAAAAAACCGGGCCTCGAGTTACAATGTTGAAGGATTCTGTGGGCAAAATAGTGAACAAAGCAGAAAGAGTCAAAAGAAGATGGAAAGAATACAGAGAGTCATTCAACCAAAAGAACTGGTTGATGTTCAATCCTTTCAGGAGGTAGCATATGATCAAGAACCAATGGCACTGAAGGAAGAAGTTCAGCTCTGCTGAAGGCGTTGACAAGAAACGAGGCTCCAGGAATTGACGGAATAACAATTGAGATGTTTCAACAAATGGGTACAACACTGGAAGTGCCACTTGTGTTTGCCAAGAAATTTGGAAGACAGCTACCTGGCCAATTGACTGGAGTAGGTCCATATTTGTGCCCATTCCAAAGAAAGGTGATCCAACAGAATGTAGAAATTAGCAAGACCTAAGTCATGGTATTTTCAATCATCTCATACGCATGTGAAAGCTGGACAATGAAAAAGGAAAACTGAAAAAGAATTCATGCCTTTGAATTATGGTGTTGGTGAAGAATGTTGAAAATACCCTGAACTGCCAGAAGAAGGAACAGTATGTCTTGGAAGAAGTACAGCTAGAATGCTCCTTAGAAGTGAGGATGTTGAGACTTTGTCTGGCATACTTTGGATATATTATCAAGAGGGATCAGTCCCTGGAGAAGTACATCATGCTTGGTAAAGTAGAGGGTCATTGAAAAAGAGGAAGACCCTCAATGAGACAGACTGACACAGTGGCTACAGCAATGGGCTCAAACATAGCAATGATTGTAAGAACTGACTCAATGGCACCTAATAATAACAACAACAGGATAACTTAGTATAATTTTTTCTAGTTCTGTGTTCTGTGATTATATTCCTTTTGGAAATTTAACGATAAGAAACAATTTTATACACTGCATGTAATTATATAGTGTGTGAGGGGTTGAGTGATTTCCTTCTTTTAAGAATCTACCCACCCACCTCAGTGCTAAGGAAATGTATAATTAAAAAATAAAGAAAAGAAAATGAAATAATTTCAAGCCATTTTGTATTCATTGTAATAAAAGCATTTAATTCTTTTTGCATCTATTGCTATCTTCTTATAAACTTGTTGCTATAGTAACAAAAAAACTATAGTAACAAGGACTAGCAAATTTATACATAAATTATTGAAAAGCCTGGTATTTCTTAGAGTTCTTTAACTACATGGCAATATACTTACAGTATTCATGAGATTGTGAGATTTTTTTGCTTTTTTCTGTTTATTTTGTTTTTGTGAAAGTCATTTGGTCTCCTATGTTTCTCATAAGTGTAAGTGCAGTTATCCTATTTCCTGCCATCTTGTGCGTATCTCTTCCTGTTGTCTTTGCATATTGTTTAGCATTTTGTTTATCTAACTTTTTTGTGCTTTGAGTGAAAGTTTACAGTTCAAGTTAGTTTCTTATACAAAAATTTATACACATGTTGTTATGTGACCCTAGTTGCTCTCCCTATAATGTGACAACACTCTCCTCATTTCTACCTAGATTTCCTGTGTCCATTCATCCAGCTCCTGTCCCTTTCTGCCTTCTCATCTTGCCTCTGGACAGGAGCCACACATTTAGTCCCATGCATCTACTTGAGCTAGGAAGCACACTCCTCAAAAGTATCATTTTATGTCTCATAGTCCAGCCTAATCTTTGCCTGAAGGGTTGGCTTCAGGAATGGTTCCAGTTATGGGCTAACAGAGAGCTCGGGGGTCACGTCTTCGAAGATTCCTCCAGTCTCAGTCAGACCATCAAGTCTGGTCTTTTTACTACAATATGAGTTCTGCACCCCATTTTTCTCCTGCTCCATCAGGGATTTTCTGTTGTGTTCCCTGTCACAGCAGTGATTGGTTATAGCCAAGCACCATCTACTTCTTGTCTCAGGATGATGGAGTCTTTGGTTTATGTGGCCCTTTTGTCTCTTGGGCTAATATTTTCCTTGTGTCTTTGGTGTTCTTCATACACCTTTGCTCCAGATGGGTTGGAACCAATTGATGCATCTTAGATGGCCACTCTCTAGCTTTTAAGACCCCAGGCACCTCTCACCAACGTGGGATGCAGAACGTTTTCTTAATAAACTTTGTTATGCCAATTGACCTAGAAGTTCCCAGAAACCATGGTCCCCAGACTCCTCCCCCACCCCTGCTACTTGGTCCATCAAAGTGTTTGGTCATGTTTAGGAAACTTCTTGGTTTTTGCCTTAGTCCAATTGTACTGTCTTCCCTGTATTGTGTGTTGTCCTTCCCTTTACCTAAGACAATTCTTGTCTACTATCTAGTTAGTGAATTCCCCTCTCTCTCCCTCTCCACCCTTGTAACCATCAAACAATGTTTTCTTCTGTGTTTAAACATTTTCTTGAGTTCTTATAATAATGGCCTCATACAATATTTGTCCTTTTGCAACTAACTAATTTCACTCAGCGTAATGTCTTCCAGATTGATCCATGTTACTAGATGTTTCAAGGATTCATCCTTGTTCTTTATCATTGCATAGTATTCCATTGTGTGAATACACCATAATTTGTTTATTCACTCATCTGTTGGTGGACACCTAGGATGTTTCTATCTCTTTGCTATTGTGAACAGTGCTGCAGTGAACATGTGTGTACATATATCTATTCATGTGACAGCTCTTATTTCTCTAGAATATATTCCAAGAAGTGGGATTGCTGGAGCTTACGGTACTTCTATTTCTAGCTTTTTAAGGAAGAACAAATCAATTTTCAAAGTGGTTGTGCCATTTTACATTCCCACCCGCAGAGTATAAGTGTTCCAGTCTCTCCACAACCTCTCCAACATTTATTATTTTGTGTTTTTTAGATCTTTGCTAGCCTTGTTGACGTGAGATGATACTCCATTGTAATTTTGATTTGCATTTCTCTAATGGCTAATGTGCATGTGAAAGCTGGACAATGAACAAGGGACCAGTCTCTGGAGAAGGAAGTCATGCTTGGCAAAGTACAGGGTCAGCAGAAAAGAGGAAGACCCTCAACGAGGTGGATTGACACAGTGGCTGCAACAATGGGCACAAGCATAACAACAATTTTGAGGATGGTGCAGGACCAGGCAGTGTTTCATTCTGTTGTGCATAGGGTAGCTATGAGTCAGAACCAACTCGAGGGCACCTAACAACAACAACAACAATGGCTAATGATCGTGAGCGTTTCCGCATGTATCTGTTAGCCACCTGAATATCTTCTTTGCTGAAGTGCCTGTTCATATCCTTTGTCCATTTTGCATTTGGTTATTAGTCTTTTTGTTGTTGAGGTTTTACAGTGTCTTACAGATTTTAGAGATTAGACTCTGATCAGATAAGTCCTTAACCAAAAAAATTTTCCCAGTATGTATGTTGTCTTTTTACTCTTTTGATGAAGTCTTTTGATGAGCATAATTGTTTGATTTTTATGAGATCCCATTTACCTAGTTTCTTTTCTTGTGTTTGTGGGTTGTTACTAATGTTTTGTATTGTTTATGCCATGTACAGGGCTTCTATAGCTGTCCCTATTTTTTCTTCCATGATCTTTATCTTTTTATATTTTGGCCTATGATCCATTTTGAGTTAGATTTTGTGCATGGTGTGAGGTATGGGTCTATGGATCTTGTTTCATTTTTTTGCAGATGGATATCCAGTTATGTCAGCACCATTTGTTAAAGAGACTGCCTTTGCCCCACTTAATGGTCTTTGGGCCTTTGTTAAATACCAGCTGCTCATAGGTGGATGAATTTACAGCTGGATTCTTAATTCGGTTCCATTGGTCTTTGTATCTGAGCTTTGTAATATTTTGATGTTTGGATTCTGTTAAGGCTTGCTTTATGGCCTAATATGTGGTCTGTTATGGAGAATGTTCCATGTTTGTTGAAAAAGAAAGTATACTTGGCTTCTGTTGGGTGGAGCATTACCTATATATCTATGAGATCAAGTTGATTGATTGCAGTATTTAGATCTCCAACATCTTTATTGAGCTTCTCTCTGGATCTGCTGTCCTTCATCAAAACTGATGTGTTGAAGTCTCCTGCTATTGTTGTGGAGCTGTCTATGTCTCTTTTCAAAGCCATTAGAGTTTGTTTTATATATTTTGGAGCCCTGTTCTTGGGTGTGTAAATATTTATTATGTTTATGTCCTCCCGGTGTACTGATTCTTTGATCATTATATAGTGTCCTTCCTTATCCTTTGCAGTGGGTTATGCTTTAATGTCTATTTTGTCAGAGATTAATATTGCCACTTCTACTCTTTTTTGACTGTTCTTTGCTCGATATATTTTTTTCCATCCCTTGAGTTTTAGTTTGCTTGTGTCTTTAAGTCTAAGTTGTGTCTTATAAGAAGAATATAGACGGATCGTGTGGTCATTAGTGTTAACACATCAAATCTATTCTTGAGACGGCCTCAAGGTTCGGGCGGTATATACTCAAGGTTATATTTTTGTTCTTTTTTTTTTAATTTTTATTGTGCTTTAAGCGAAAGTTTACAAATCAAGTCAGTCTCTCACACAAAATCCCATATACACCTTACTATACACTCCTAAATGAGACAGCCCGCTCTCTGCCTCCACTCTCTCTTTTTGTGTCCATTTTGCCAGCTTCTAACCCCCTCCACCCTCTCATCTCCCCGCCAGGCAGGAGATGCCAACATAGTCTCAAGAGTCCACCTGATCCAAGAAGCTCACTCCTCATCAGCATACCTCTCCAACACATTGTCCAGTCCAATCCATGTCTGAAGAGTTCGCTTCAGGAATGATTCCTGTCCTGGGCCAACAGAAGGTCTGGGGGCTGTGACCACTGGGGTCCTTCTAGTCTCAGTCAGACCATTAAGTCTGGTCTTATGAGAATTTGGGGTCTGCATCCCACTGCTCTCCTGCTCCCTCAGGGGTTCTCTGTTGTGTTCCCTGTCAGGGCAGTCATCGGTTGTAACTGGGCACGATCTATTTCTTCTGGTCTCAGGGTGATGTAGTCTCTGGTTCATGTGCCCCTTTCTGTCTCTTGGGCTCGTAATCGCCTTGTGTCCTTAGTGTTCTTCATTCTCCTTTGATCCAGGTGGGTTGAGAACAATTGATGCATCTCAGATGGCCACTTGCTAGCGTTTAAGACCCCAAATGCCACACTTCAAAGTGGGATGCAGAATGTTTTCTTAATAGATTTTATTATGCCAATTGACTTAGATGTCCGCTGCAACCATGGTCCCCAGGCCCCTGCCCCTGCTATGCTGGCCTTCAAACCATTCAGTTTATTCAGGAAACTTCTTTGCTTTTGGTTTAGTCCAATTCTGCTGACCTCCCCTGTATTATGTGCTGTCTTTCCCTTCACCTAAAGTAGCCCCTCTCCCACTCTCCCTCCCTACCCCCTCTCGTAACCACAAAAGAATGTTATCTCCTCAGTTTAAACTATTTCTCAAGTTCTTGTAATAATAGTGGTCTTATACAATATTTGTCCTTTTGCAACTGACTAATTTCACTCAGCATAATGTCTTCCAGGGTTCTCCATGTTATGAAATGTTTCACAGATTCATCACTGTTCTTTACTGATACATAGTATTCCACTGTGTGAATATACCATAATTTGTTTATCCATTCATCCACCGATGGGCACCTTGGTTGCTTCCATCTTTTTGCTATTATAAACAGTGCTGCAATAAACATGGGTGTGCAGATATCTGTTTGTGTAAAGGCTCTTATTTCTCTAGGATACATTCCAAGGAGTGGGATTGCTGGATCGTATGGTAATTCTATTTCTAGGTTTTTAAGGAAGCGCCAAATCGATTTCCAAAGTGGTTGTACCCTTTGACATTCCCACCAGCAGTGTAGAAGTGTTCCAGTCTCTCCAGAGCCTCTCCAGCATTTATTCTTTTGTATTTTTTGGATTAATGTCAGCCTTGTTGGAGTGAGATGAAATCACATTTTAGTTTTGATATGCATTTATCTAATGTCTAATGATCATGAACATTTCCTCATGTATCTGTTAGCTACCTGAATGTCTTCTTTAGTGAAGTGTCTATTTATATCCTTTGCCAATTATTTAATTGGGTTTTTTGTCTTTTTGTAGTTGAGTTTTTGCAGTATCATGTAGATTTTAGACATCAGGCACAGATCAGAAACATCATAGCTAAAACCTTTTTCCCAATCTGTAGGTAGTCTTTTTACTCTTTTGGTGAAGTTGTTGGATGAGCATAGGTGTTTGATTTTTAGGAGCTCCCAGTTATCTAGTTTTTCTTCTACATTCTTAACAATGTTTTGTATACTGTTTATGCCATGTATTAAGGCTCCTGATGTTGTCCCTATTTTTTCTTCCACGATTTTTATCGTTTTAGATTTTATATTTAGGTCTTTGATCCATTTTGAGCACGTTTTTGTGCATGGAGTGAGGTATAGGTCTTATTTCATTTTTTTTTTTGAGATGGATATCCAGTTATGCTAGCACCATTTGTTAAAAAGACTGCCTTTTCCCCCATTTAACAGTTTTGGAGCGTTGTCAAATATCAACTGCTCATGGATTGTGTCTGGATTCTCAATTCTGTTCCACTGGTCTATGTATCTGTTGTTGTACCAGTCCCAGGCTATTTTGACTACTGTGTCAGTATAATAAGTTCTAAAATCAGGTAAAGTAAGGCCTCCCACCTTGTTCTTCTTTTTGAGTAATGTCTTATTTATCCAGGGCCTCTTTCCCTTCCATATGAAGTTGGTGATTTGTTTATCTCATTATAGAATGTCATTGGGATTTGGGTCAGAATTGCATTAAATATATAGATCGCTTTTGGTAGAATAGACATTTTTATACTGTTAAGTCTTCCTATTCACGAGCAAGGTATGTTTTTCCACTTACGTAAGTCTCTTTTGCTTTCTTGCAGAAGTGTACTTTAGTTTGCTTTGCATAAGTCTTTTACATCTCTGGTAAGATTTATTCCTAAGTATTTTATTTTCTTGGGGGCTACTGTAAATGGCATTGATTTGGTGATTTTCTCTTCGATGTTCTTTTTGTTGGTGTAGAGGAATCCAACTGAATATTGTATGTTTATCTTGTATCCCAATACTCTGCTAAACCCTTGTATTAGATTCAGTAGTTTTCTGGAGGATTCCTTAGGGTTTTCTGTGTATAAGGTCATGTCATCTGCAATTAGAGATACTTTTACTTCTTCCTTGCCATTCTGGATACCCTTTATTTTTTTATCTAGCCTAATTGCTCTGTCTAGGACCTACACCACAATGTTGAATAAGAGCGGTGATAAAGGACATCCTTTCCTGGTGCCCCAAATCAATGGGAATGCTTTCAGACTCTTTCCATTTAGGATGATGTTGGTTGTTTGCTTTGTGTAAATGCCCTTTATTATGCTGAGGAATTTTGCTTCTATTCCTATTTTGTTGAGAGTTTTTATTTATCATGAATCGGTGTTGAACTTTGTCAAATGCCTTTTCTGCATCAGTTGATAAAACACATGATTCTTATCTTTTGTTTTATTTATGTGGTGGATTACATTAATAGTTTTTGTAATCTTGAACCATCCCTGCATAACTGGTGTGAATCCCACTTGGTCATGGTGAATTATTTTTTTGATATGTTGTTGAATTCTATTGGCTAGAATTTTGTTGAGGATTTTTGCATCTATGTTCATGAGGGATATAGGTCTATAATTTTCTTTTCTTGTGGTGTCTTTACCTGGTTTTGGTATCAGGGATATGGTGGCTTCATAGAATGAGTTTGGTAGTATTCCATCCTTTTCTATGCTCTGAAATACCGTTAATAGTAGTGGTGTTAACTTTTCTCTGAAAGTTTAGTACAACTCTGCAGTGAAGACCTCTGGACCAGGGCTTTTTTTTTTTTTGTCGGGAGTTTTTTGATTACCTTTTCAATCTCTTCTTTTGTTATGGGTCTATTTAGTTGTTCTACCTCTGTTTGTGTTAGTTTAGGTAGGTAGTGTGTTTCTAGGAATTCATCCATTTCTTCTTGGTTTTCAAATTTGTTAGAGTACAATTTTTCACAGTAATCTGATATGATTCGTTTAATTTCAGTTGAGTCTGTTGTAATAGAGCCCATCTCATTTCTTATTCAGGTTATTTGCTTCCTCTCCTGTTTTTCTTTTGTCAGTTTGGCCAGTGGTTTATCAATTTTGTTCATTTTTTACAAAAAAACACCTTTTGATCTTGTTAATTCTTTCAACTGTTTTTCTGTTTTCTATTTCATTTAGTTCAGCTCTAATTTTTATTATTTGCTTTCTTCTGGTGCCTGTGTGTTTCTTTTGTTTCTCTCTATTTGTTCAAGTTGTAGGGATAATTCTTTGATTTTGGCCCTTTCTTCTTTTTGGATGTGTGCATTTATTCATATAAATTGGCCTCTGAGCACCACTTTTGCTGTGTCCCAAAGGTTCTGATAGGGAGTGTTTACATTCTCATTGGATTCTCTGAATTTCTTTATTCCATCCTTAATATCTTCTATAATCCAGTCTTTTTTGAGCAGGGTATTGTTCACTTTCCAAGTGTTTGATTTCTTTTCCCTGCTTTTCCTGTTACTGATGTCCACTTTTATGGCCTTATGGTCAGAAAAGATGCTTTGTAATATTTCAATGTTTTGGATTCTGCTCAGGCTTGCTTTATGACCTAATATGTGGTCTATTCTAGAGAATGTTCCACGTGCACTAGAAAAGAAAGCATACTTGGTTGCTGTTGGGTGGAGTGTTCTGTACATGTCTAGAGGTCAAGTTGTTTGATTGTGGCATTTAGATCTTCTGTGTCTTTATTGAGCTTCTTTCTGGATGTCCTGTCTTTCACCAAAAATGGTGAGTTGAAGTCTTCTATTATTGTGGAGCTGCCTATCTCATTTTTCATTGCTTGTAGAGTTTGTTTTATGTATCTTGCAGCCCTGTCATTGGGTGCATAAATCTTTAATATGGTTATATTGTCCCTTTAATCATTATATAGTGCCCTTCCTTATTCTTTCTGAAGGATTTAACTTTAAAGTCTATTTCTTCAGAAATTAATATTGCCACTCCTGCTCTTTTTTGATTGGTGTTTGCTTGATATATTTTTTTCTATCCTTTGAGTTTTAGTTTGTTTGTGTCTCTAAGTCTAAGGTGTGTCTTTTGTAGGCAGCATATAGACGGATCTTATTTTTTAATCCATTCTGCCACTCTCTGTCTCTTTATTGGTGTGTTTAGTCCATTGACATTCTGGGTAATTATGGATAGGTATGAACTCTCATTTTGATGTCTTTTTTTTTTTACGTGTTGTTGACAGTTTCTTTTACCCACTTAATTTTATGTGCTGAGTAGATTATCTTTATATATTGTCTTTTGCTCATATTTGTTGTTGTCGATTTTGTTTCTGCTGAGTTTGTATTTTTCCCTTGTATTTTATTTTGATGAGTAGGATAGTTTGTCTCCTTTGAGGTTACCTTATTATTTACCCTTACTTTTCGAAATTTAAACCTAACTTTTATTTCTTTGTATGGCCGTATCTTCTTCTCCATATGGAAGGTGTATGATTGCATTTCTTAGTCTCTTGTTATTTTTCTAATGCTGTCTTCTTTTATATAATAACATCACTGTTAACCTGTTTTGAGCTTTTTTTTTATAATCTTGCTTTGTTTTTTTGGATATCCTTGTCTGGGTTGACTTCTGGTTGCTCTGCCCAGTATTGTAGTCTAGGGTTGATACCTGATATTATTGATTTTCTAACCAAAAAACTCCCTTTACTATTTCTCGTAGTTTTGGTTTGGTTTTTACGAATTCTCTCAACTTGTGTTTATCTGGAAATGTCTTAATTTCACCTTCATATTTAAGAGACAGTTTTGCTGGATATGTGATTCTTGGCAGGCAATTTTTTTCCTTCTATTTTTTAAATATGTCATCCCATTGCCTTCTTGCCTGCATGGTTTCTGTGGAGTAGTCCCAGCTTAGTCTTATCGGCTCTCCTTTGTAGGTGACTTTTTATTTATCCTTAGCTGCTCTTAAAATTCTCTTTATCTTTGGCTTTGGCAAGTTTGATTATAATATGCCTTGGTGGCTTTCTTTTCAGATCTACCTTATGCAGAGTTCGATGAGCATCTTGGATAGATATCTTTTCATCTTTCACGATATCAGGGAAGTTTTCTGCTAACAAATCTTCAACAATTCTCTCTGTATTTTTTGTTATCCCTCCTTGTTCTGGTACTCCAATCACTCATAGGTTATTTCTCTTGATAGAGTCCCACATGATTCTTAAGATTTCTTCATTTTTTTTAATTCTTTTATCTGATTTTTCTTCAAATACATTAGTGCCAAGTGATTTATCTTCAAGTTCAGAAATTCTAGCTTCTACTTGCTCAGTTCTGCTCTTCTGACTTTCTACTGAGTTGTCTAATTCTGTAATTTTATTGTTAATCTTCTGAATTTCTGATTGCTGTCTGCCTATGGATTTTTCCAGCTATTAAACTTTTCATTCTGTTCCTGAATAATCTTTCTAACTTTTTCAATTGCTTTATCTGTGTGTTCCTTGGCTTGTTGTGCATATTGCTTCATTTCCTTCCTGATGTCTTGAAGGGTTCTGTATATTAAACTTTTGTAGTCTGCCTCTGGTAATTCCAGGATTCTTTGTTTCAAGAGCTTGTTGAGGTGATCATGGTCTGCTTCTTTATGTGACTTGTTACTGACTGCAGTCTCCAAGTCATCTATAAGTTATTGTATTATTTTATGGTTACTTACTCCGTTGTAGCTGCTTCCTTTGTTTTGGTATACGCCTCTGGGTTGCTTGAGTGAGCTAGCTTGATTATTTTTGCCTTTGGAGCTCTGATGTCCTGTCCCCAGCTGGCTAGAGCTGTTATCAGGCATATCAGTCTAGGAGTCCATTCAGTTTTCTTGTACGAATTCAGCTCAGGTTTCCAGGTAGCTGATCATCAAGTGTGTGGTACAAGCTCTGTCCTACAGTCTTAGAGGGGCAGGGGTGATTGCGTATGTACCAGTATCTGATTGCACCAGAGGTTCATGCTCTGAACAAGGCAGGGGGCTGAGAACTGACCCCCAGTGTCTCTGAGGAAAACACATCCCTGCTTCCTAGAGCGTGCAGGTGGGTGGGTTCTGCAGATGGACTATGGGCACCCAAAGTTTTTGGTTGTAAGGACTGGGAGGTACCAGTTATCTTTGGATCCCTGTCACGGGTGTCTGGGTGACCTGAGTGGAGCTACCAGTCCCTGATGTGGGTAGGTGAAGACCTTGTTTAATAGGCAAAGCAATGTCAAACATCAAACACCCAACTCTCCACCACACGGCTGAAATGGTTGGAGTTTGCCAACAATGGCCTATTCTCCCGAAATAGGCCCACACAGGTCCATGCAGAAGGGAAAGGTGCTCAAGGTTCATGGATGGTTTATGCCTGGACAGGAGCCGCTTCTGTCCTGAGCTCCCCCAGTTAATGGACTAGCAAATTATCTTTTCCCCCCAGCTGCAAATTTTTTCCTTCCCCAAGGCTGGGAGGATGGCTCTACGTGCTCAGCAGGGCTATCTCAGGCCCAAGGATTCAGCCACTGAAGAGTGCTTGGGGGTGGGGGGACGCGGTAAAATATACACAAGTACTTAGCTTTTGCCGAGAGCGCTGTTATTCTTAGATTCCGGAGGTGTGAGTAGGCTTTGCTGCTGGCTCCTTCTCCCTGACAAAACTGTGGCCGAACGCTAGTACCAGCCCACCACTGACACTGCTTCGGGAATGGTGCCTGAGGGCTCCCTGTGACTCAGGTCCGGTAACTCCTCTCCACTTCTGAACAGTCTCTTCCTCCCCCTGCCCCTCAGTTCGTTGTCTAAGCTTGCCTTTGATACTCAGGGCTCCCTGCTTGTCACAAATATACTCCTTTCACTTGTTTTTTCAGGTCTTTGTTGTAAAGAGGGCTTGCCAGAAGCGTCTGTCTATTTCGCCATCTTGGCTATGCCTCCTCTGTATTTTCGTTCTTGTAGACTTGTTTTAATTTTCTTCAGCTCAACTTGAACTTGCATATGAGCAATTGATAATCTGTTCAGCATTTGGGCCCTAGCCTTATTCTGACATGATACTGAGCTTTTTCACCGTCTGTTTCCACAAATGTAGTTGATTTGATCCCTGCATTTTCCCTCAGTGAGGTCCACATATATAGTTGCCATTTATGTTGATGAAAAAAGGTATTTGCAATGAAGAAGTCATTGGTATTGCAAAATTCTATTACGTGATCTCTGTCAGTGTTTCTATCACCAAGGCTATATTTTTCAATTACTATTCCTTCTTCTTTGTTTCCAACTTTCACATTCCAATCGCCAGTAATTATCAATGCATCTCGATTGCATGTTTGATAAATTTGGGATTACAGAAGTAGCTGAAAATCTTCAGTTCCCTCATCTTTGGCATTAATGTTTTCTGAGTAAATTTGAATAATACTCATATTAAGTGGTCTTTCTTGTAGGTATATGGATATTATCCTATCACTGAGAGCATTGTACTTCAGGATACATCTTGAAATTTTTTTTTTTTTTTTACAATGTATGCAACACAATTTACTCTTCAACTTTTTCTTTCCCAGCATAGTAGATCATATGATTGTCTGATTCAAAATGGCCAATATCAGTTCATTCCAGCTCACTAATGCCTAGGATATCAATCTTTATGGGTTTCATTTCATTTTTGATGACTTTCAATTTTCCTAGAGTCATACTATGTATATTTCATGTTATGATTATTAGTGGATATTTGCAACTGTTTCTTCTAATTTTGAATTGTGTCACATTTGCAGATGAAGGTCCCAAAAGCTTTACTCCATCCACATCATTGAGGTTGACTTTACTTGGAGGAGGCTGGTCTTCCTCAGTCCTATTTTTTGTGCCTTCCCACCTGAGGGGCTCATCTTCTGGCACCATATCAGAGAGTGCTCTGCTGCTATTAGTAAGGCTTTCACTGGCCAACGTTTTTCAGAAGTGGACCACCAGGTCTTTCTTCCTAGCCTGTCTTTAGTATGGACACTCCACTGAAACTTGTCCACCATAGGTGACCCTGCTGGTGTTTTAAATACTGGTGACATAGCTTCCAGTATCACAGCAACATGCTAGCCACCAGTGTATGACGAACTGACATGTGACGGTCTCTCTGTCTATATGTATATATATACACACGCACTATGGAGAACGTGGTGGCATAATGGTTAAGAGCTATGATTGCTAACCAAAATATCAGCAGTTTGAATTCACCAGGTGCTCCTTGGAAACTCTATGAGGCAGTTTTACTCTGTCCTAGAGGGTCGTTATGAGCCGGGATCAACTTGATGGCAATGTTTTTTCTTTTTTTTTTTTAATATACAAGACTATATATATATATATGTATATATACATGCTTCACTGGTTGTGCTTTTCTAAAGAACCCAGCCTAAGACAATGTCTAATAGGCATTTTAAACTTAATGTGTCTAAAACCCTTGTGATTGCCCAAGAGTCTGCTCCCTTTGACTTATTCTGCATATTACTTAAGCACAATTCTATCGTGTCTTTACTTGAGCCAAAAGCCTTAGCTATAACTTTGACTCTTCTCCTTTTCTCAATACCGTACCTAATCCATCATTTAGTCTGCAAAGGGCTCTTCTTTGAAGGGACAGCCCTTTATCAGGCTGGCCAGGAACCGTCTGCTTTTATTTCTCTTACAACTTGATTCTTGCCTTAGTTGTGAGTTGCAAAGAAGAGGATGACCCTGGAAATAATGGAGGTAGGCTGCTATTGTAGTTATTATTATTTTTTTTAACATATCTTTAGGAATTTGGACTGTGATCTCTAAATGAATTAAATCTATTAAAAGACTTTAAGCAGCAAGATAATTTAGGACATTATAAGATTTTTTCTTCTTTTACTGCTCTACCTTCAAAATATGTCCAGAATCCAACCACTTATCATCTCTACTACTCCTTCCCTGACCAAGATGCTGCTAGCTCTCAAGTGAAGTTTTACAATATTCTTACAATTGCATTCTCTGCTTCTCTCCTTAACACCTTTCCATTCTATTCTAAATATAGCAGTCTGAGTGATCCTTTACAAATACGTCAGTTCCTATCACTTCACTGCTCACAAACCTCCTCATATGACTTCTTACTCAGAATGAAAGTCAACATTCTCCCAAATCCCTGCATGATATACATGGCCTGACCCCCTTTCCTCTCAGACTGCACACACACTAGCCTAGTCCCTGGTCTCCTTGCTTCCTGTAGAATGCTCATATCTCAGGTGGTTTCTTCTTTTACCTCTTTCAAATCTTTGCATGGTTGCCATTTTCTCAGCTTCGTCCTCTATGACCTCCCTATTTGAAATTGCTTCTAGTCCCCACCCCAACACTGCCTAAATATTTTCCTGCTTTCATTTTCTCTGTAACACTTATGACCCTTAGTCTTACCAGGTTGTGAAGTCCATTAAGGCAAGGAGTTTTGCCAGTTTTGCTAACTACTCTATTTTCAATACTAGAATAGTGCTTGCCACAAACTAGATGTTGTGTTTAAATAAGTATTTGTTAAATATATAAGAAAATTAATAAATAAAGTCATAACCAGGTAACATTCTAATAGAAACCAAGAGAGAATTGATTATCCTTCTGATTTGGATACTGCTGTTTCTGAGAGATATTTCTTTTGATTGAAATAGTAGACACTAAGCATTTAATTCATCCACTGCACTGCTCATTGATAGTGTCATTTTTACATTTTGGAGTGTATGTTCCTTTTAAGTAAATGAAATATTGAAATAAGAATGATACCATAAATTGGTAAATGGTTAGAGATTTACAAGGCATAATTTATTAAGGTAGTAGTAGAAATAAATCTAGCCAAACATTTCCTTTCTCTTATCTCTACAAATACTTATTTTAAATCAAATGTTATACTGGGGAATTTACATTGTCTGTGCCCCCAGCTTCCATGTGTTTTATTTAATGTAAACATACATGCCATGATTCATTTCAGTTAAAGCCATCAGATATTGATTTTACTTTACTTCATCAATGATTTTTAAGAATAAACCTGATCACAATACTGTATCTCTGGGAAAGCAAAATAATTATCTCCAAATATAAAAGAGTTAATTTGTCAATTTAATAACCATATAAAAATTTTAATTAACTCATTCTTTCCCAGAACAGAATAATATTTTAATTTGGACAGTTATAATTTCTGGTTCTAAAAGCAAGACAATAGAAAAGAGGAAGCTAGTTAAGTTTAGAAAAATGATTTGAATCATATACATATTTTTAAGCCACAATTTACTTATAATTTTCCTTTAATAATTTTATGTAGTGTATTAACCTTCAGAAAAAGAAAGCAACAAAAATACGACTATGAATGCCTACTGTGTTTCGGCATTTTATATTCGTTGTATCCAACTCTTGAGAAGAACAATATGTTGGCCAAATATTACCTATTTTACCCATGAAGAAATTGGTGCTCAGAAAATTTAAATAATTTCCCTTATACCATACAATTAATAATTGATAGCCTTCAATTATGTTTCAATTCAAGGAAATACAACTCCTCAGGACTACTTTTTTTATTAAGAAACTGTCTCCATGATCTGCCAAAATGAATACCTGTTGACATTTTGTAGCAGAACATATTTCCATTTTCTTAAGAGAACACTGGAAACTCTGGTGGCATAGTGATTAAGTGCTACTGTTGCTAACCAAAGGGTTGGCAGTTTGAATCCACCAGGTGCTTCTTGGAAACTCTGTGGGGCATTTCTCCTCTGTCCTACAGGGTTGCTATGAGTTGGAATCAACTCAATGGCAATAGGTTTGAGTTTTTTTTTTTTTTTAAGAGAACACTGTAAATAAATTGATCCATATGATTGAGGACCTTAAATTTAACTTATGCTTAAAAATTAGCAAAATGTCATTTTTTACATGGAAAAGGTAAATATTTATCCAGGAAAACAAGCTTATGTTTTAATTTGTCTTCAATACTTATAAATACCTAATCAGAAATCAGATCCACCTGTGGTGATTTAGCATTAAAAATTAGAACCATTCATGTTCTGGAAGGACCATTATTATATTCTATTACTCAGTTATTGTAAACATATATCTATTTTCTAATTGCTTATTCAGTATGCAACAGATATTTGAAGATACACTGCCAAATATACTTTGTAATTTTAATTTAACTATTGATGGATTTTGCCTTTCTAATTAAATTTGCCAGCTATTTTTAATGGTTTAGCACCAGTGGAGAACTTGCTTTGTTTGCAAGACACAACAATATTTTCATATGAAATTATCCAGTACAATATGAAAGAGAGAAGGAAGAGAAAGAGTGCTCTAAATATCATGGATAGGCTGAAATATTGAGGGCATTTTATAAAGTTGAGTTCCTGCTGTAAAAATAAATCTTGAAAAGAAGCTATAAATATTTGCTATGTAAGTATGTCAGCTTTATCACATATATTTTCAAGATTATATGTCATGAAATTTAAGGAGTTCAATGTGGTATTGGGTATAAAGTGGATTATATAAGGAACTATATAAGGAAACTATCTGTAAGCAATGTTCATTGTTAAAAGGTAAAGTAGTAATAAAACACACAATATTAAAAACAACTTTAAAGTTCTAATTACTGAAA
Source organism: Elephas maximus indicus (assembly GCF_024166365.1). NCBI lineage: Eukaryota > Metazoa > Chordata > Mammalia > Proboscidea > Elephantidae > Elephas > Elephas maximus. The sequence goes on along the minus strand of NC_064842.1, from coordinate 56,988,562 downwards.
TCGTAAACCTATCCAATTTTCCTTTTCCTTCCCCCTAACCAGCATTTGTCTTCAGCTATTTTTTTCAGTTATCTCCTTTTCTTCATGAAAAAATTCTCCATTTTTCTCAGTATTATTTTCATTATTTATTACGTAACATTTTCTACCTATTATCATCCCAATGATCACTATTCAATCTGGTGTAGGTCTTTTGATGGTTGTTTACCAGCTCAATTACTCTTTTACCTCCTTCAAATGGAGATATTTGGATTTTTCTGTATGTGCCCCTGAGGCATTTAATTGAGTAATTTTTCTGCAATCAAATTTACTTCCTTTTTTGTCCAATCAATTTTTATATGTAGTCTAACAATTTGGGGCTTCAACTCATTTCCAATTTATTTTCTTATCCTAGGTTTACATAAGCCTAGTTTTCATTAGGAAACCCAGGTGCCGTAGTGCTTAAGTGCTCTGGTTGCTAACAAAAAGTTTGGCATTTCAAATCCACTGGGCACTCCTTGGAAACTCTATGGGGCACTTCTGCTTTACCCTATAGGGTCGCTATGAGTCAGAATCAACTTGATGGTAGTGAGTTTGGTTTTGGCTAGGAGTTTTCACTTAATTCTTTCCTTGGCCCTACAAATACTTTGCTACACCAAATAGCAATCGTGGGAAGATTAAATTAATGTATTATTTAAAATTAATGTATTATTCTCTCTTTGTTCTCAAGATAAATGATATTTTCTCATGTTCCACATATTCCCAGTAACTGAAAGGATGCCCAGAAACCATTTTTCAGCAAATTCTATATTTCACCTGCTTTGTGGCTATAATCACACCCCAGACAATATGGAATAAGTTTTTACAGACATCAGATTCCAGGGTCAATGATGTAACACTGCCTCTCTATCCTTCCCCTCTCACACAGGGGTAATATTATGCTGTTTCTTTATCTGTCCAATTCCAACCAGTTGCATCAAAAAAATCTCAAAAAGCAGTTACCGTTGAGTTGATCCAGATTCATGGCGGCCCCGTCTGTATCAGAGAAGAACTTTGTTTCACAGGGTTTTATATGGCTAATTCCCAGAAGTAGGTCACCAGGCCTTTCTTCTGAGGCACCTCTGCTGGACTCAAATCTCCAACTTTTTGGTTAGCAGGTGAATGTGTTCACCATTTGCACCCTAGAGACTCCAAGGAATGATAAATTCATTATTATTTTTTTTTTACCCATCATACACAGTAAATAAGAAAAGAGGAAGAAACCCACTGCCATAGAGTCAATTCCAACTCATAGCAACTCTACAGGACATACAGTAAGTAGAGGATAAATGATAAAGGCCACTGTACCATCTCCATTGCAATCAAGGCAGTTTCGACCCATAGTGATCCCACAGGACAGGGTAGAACTGCCGCGTACGGTATCCAAGGACTTAATCTTTATGGAAGCAGGTTGCCACACCTTTTTACTGTGGAGAACCTGGTGGGTTCAGATCATTGACCTTTTATTTAGCAGCTGAGCACTTCATCACTGCATAATCAGGGCTCCTTATAAAGGCCACAGTGTCTAGTAATTTTTTGCCATTATTTAAGATTGACCTTTTTTTTTTTTTCCTACAATCTAATTTCATGCCTTTGAGTTGTGGTGTTGGAGAAGCATATTGAATATACCATGGACTGCCAAAAGAATGAACGACTCTGTCTTGGAAGAAGTGCAACCAGAATGCTCCTTAGAAGCAAGGATGGCAAGACTGCATCTTACATACTTTGGACATGTTGTCAGGAGGGATGAGTCCCTGGAGAAGGACATCATGCTTGGCAAAGTACAAGGGTCAGCGTGAAAGAGGAAGACCCTCAACGAGGTGTGCTGACACAGTGGCTGCAACAATGAGCTCAAGCATAACAAAGATTGTAAGGATGGCACAGGACCAGGCAGTGTTTTGTTCTGTCGTGCAGTGCATGGGGTCGCTATGAGTCAGAACTGACTCAACGGCACCTAACAACAACAACAACAATTTCACAATGACTGGAATATCCAATAATCCACACTGGGTGAGGGTACAAGCCCACTCCTAGCATGGTTGGTGGGTACTGTTCTCCATTAGTGGCCTTTTTCAGTTCGTCCATTGGTTTAGAGTTGTGTTTATCGCCAGGCCTGTTTCCATTTGCAGCCCTTCTTCTGAAAGATAGCTCCATCTAGTGTCTCTTTTTGGATTAAGCAAGTTTTTTTTTTTTTTTTTAGTGTCTCTTTTTGGATTAAGTAAATTTTATCTCATGATGGCAAGGCTCCAGGAATATTATTTCATCCTGACTCGGAAACCCCGGACAAACTTCTGTCATCCCTGCAGTATGTTTGCCAAAGCAGAACCGATGCAAATCAAGCCACCACATATATTGTTGCCATTGCACATTGATGAAATTTGTATATTTTTGGAAAATAATCTCAACCCCAAAATATTGGGTGCTCTATGAGACTGCCAATTGGTACACTAAGCCCTCAAAACTTCCCACAGACTATCTTTGTGTGCCTCTGGAAGGGAGCTTTAATATCAGGCATCAATCATGAGTGAACCATATAGCCTGCTTTGCCTCAGTTGAGAGAGAATTCTAATGCTTGGAACACTGTGGTGTATATGGAAAGGGTACTATCATTGACATTATGGAGAGAAGAGAAACCTACTCATATACACATGAACTTCCCTTTGTTCGTTGTTGTTGTTGTTGTTAGGTGACGTCAATATGGCTCTGACTCAAAGTGACCGTATCTGCAATAGAATAAAACACTGCCCAGTCCCGCACCATCCTCACAATTGTTGCTATGTTTGAGCCCATTCTTGCAGCCATTGTGTCAATCCATCTCCTTGGGACCTTCCTACTTTTCGCTGACTCACTACTTTACCAAACGTGATGTCTTTCTCCAGAGGCTGATCCCTCCTGATAATATGTCCAAAGTATGTGAGACCAAGTCTCGTCATCCTTGCTTCTAATGAGCACCCTGGCTGTACTTCTTCCAAGACAGATTTGTTTGTTCTTCTGACAGTTCATGGTATACTAAACCTTCTTCACCAACACCATAATTCAAATGCATCAATTCTTCTTCGGTCTTTCTTATTCATCATCCAGGTTTAACACGAACATGAGGTGACCGAAAATACTGTGGCTTGGATCAGGCATGCCTTAGCCCTCAATATGACGTCTTTGCTTTTTAACACTTTAAAGAAGTCTTTTGCAGCAGGTTTGCCCAGTGCAATACATCCTTTGATTTCTTAACTGCTGCTTTCATGGGAGTTTAGATCCAAGTAAAATGAAATCCTTGACAACTTCAAAATTTTCTCCATTTATCATGATGTTGTTTATTGGTCCAGCTGTGAGGATTTTTGTTTTCCTTTTGTTGAGGTGTAACTCATACTGAAGGCTGTAGTCTTTGATCCTTATCAGTAAGTGCTTCAAGTCCTCTTCACTTGCAGTTAGCAAGGTTATGTCATCTGCATAATGGAGGTTGCTAATGAGTCTGCCACCAATCCTGATGACACATTCTTCATATAGTGAGGCTTCTCAGATTATTTGCTCAGAATAGAGATTAAGTATGGCAAAAGGATACAACCCCAATGCACACATTTCCTGATTTGTAAACCACTCAGTATCCCCTTGTTCCATTTGATCAAATTCCTCTTGGTCTATGTACAGTTTTCGCATGAACACAATTAAGCTTTTCTGAAATTCCAATTCTTTGCAATGTTATCCATAATTTATTATGATCCACACAGTTAAATGTCTTTGCATAGTCAATTGAACACAGGCAAATATCTTTTTGATAGTCTCTGTTTTCAGCTAACATCTATCTGACATCAGCAATGGTATCCTTAGTTCCATGTCTTTTTCTGAACCTGGCTTGAATTTCTGACTGTTCCCTGTTGATGTACTGCTGCAACCATTTTTGAATTATCTTCAGCAAAATTTTTCTTATTTGTGGTATTAATGATATTGTCTGCTAATTTCCACATTCGTTGGTTGATGTGTCTCAGGAATGGACACAAATATGGATCTTTTCCAGTCAATTGGCCAGGTAACTGTCTTCCAAATTTCTTGGCATGGACCAGTGAGCACTTCCAATGTATCATCTGTTTGCTGAAATATCTCAGTTGACATTTCATCAATTCCCGGAGCCTTGTTTTTCAACAATGCCTTCAGTGCTGCTTGAACTTCTTCCTTTAATACCATTGGTCCTTAATCATATGCTACCTCCTGAAATGAATGAACATTGACCAATTATTTTTGATACACTGACTCTGTTTATTCCTTCTATCTTCTTTTTATGCTTCCTGTGTCATTCAATGTTTTGTCCATAGAATCATTCAATATTGCAACTCGAGGCTTGGATTTTTTCTTCAGTTCCTTCAGCTTGAGAAATGCCAAGTGCGTTCTTCCCTTTTGGTTTCTTAACTCCAGATCTTTGAACTGTCTTCTTGAGCCTCCCTTTGAAATTTTCTTTTCAGCTCTTTTACTTTATCATTTCTTCCATTCATTTTAGGTACTCTATGTTCAAGAGCAAATTTCAGAGTTTCTTCTCACATCCATTTTGGTCTTTTTTGTTTTTCTTGTCTTTTCGATGATCTTTTACATCCTTCATTTATGATGCCCTTGATGCTACAACTTATCTTTTCTTCAGTCATTAATTATTCAACTTGTCAAATTTATTCTTGAGATGGTCTCTAAATTCAGGTAGGATGTACTCAAAGTTGTACTTTGTTTCATGGACTTGCATTAATTTTCTTCGGCTTCAACTTGAACTTGCATACAAGCAATTGATGGTCTGTTTGGCTGTCGGCCCTTGGCCTTGTTCTGATCAGTGATATTGAGCATCTTTTCACAGACATAGTCGATATGATTCCTGTGTATGCCATCTGGTGAGGTCCATAGTCACCGTTTATGTTGGTGAAAGAAGGTATTTGCAATGAAGAAGTCGTTGGTCTGCAAAATTCTATCATTCAATCTCCAGCATTGTTTCTATCACCAAGGCCATATTTTCCAACTACTGATCCCTCTTCTTTGTTTCCAACTTATGCTTTCCAATTACTATCAATGACCATTGCATCTTGATTGCATGTTTGATCAATTTCAAACTGCAGAATTTGATAAAAGGCATTAATTTCTTCATTTTTGGCCTTAGTGTTTGATGCATAGATTTGAGTATTAGTTGTATTAACTGGTCTCCCTTGTAGATGTATGTATATTATGCTATCACTGAGAGTGATATGTTCTTTGTGACGATGTATGCCACGCCATTCCTCTTCAATTTGCCATTCTCAACATAGTAGGCCATGTGGCTGTCCAAATCAAAATGGCCAATACCAATCCATTACAGCTCACTAATGCCTAGGATATCAATCTTCAATTTCCCATTTCATTTTTGAAAATTTCCAATTTTCTTAGATTCATACTTCATATAGTCCATGATCTGATTAGTAATGAATGTTTGCAGCTGTTTCTTTTATTTTGAGTTCTGCCACATCAGCAAAGGAAGATCACAAAAGCTTAACTCCATCATGTCGTTAAAATCAACACTACTTTGAGGAGGCAATTCTTCCCCAGTCATATTTTGAGTGCCTTCTAATCTGAGAGGTAGCTTATGATCAGGAACCAGTGATACTGAAGGAAGAAGTCCAAGCTGCTCTGAAGGCATCAGGGAAAAACAAGGTTCCAGGAACTGACAGAATATCAACTGAGATGTTTCAACAAATGGTTATAGTGCTGGAAGCAATCACTTGTCTGTGCCAGGAGATTTGGAAGACAGCTAGCTGGCCAACTGACTGGAAGAGATCCATATTTATGCCTATTCCTAAGAAAGGTGATCCAACCAAATGCAGAAATTATCGAACAGTATCATTAATATCACCTGCAAGTAAAATTTTGCAGATCGTTCAAAAGTGGCTGCAGCAGTATATCAACAGGGAACTGCCAGAAATTCAGTCTGGATTCAGAAGAGAAGGTGAAACCAGGGATATCATTGCTGATGTCAGATGAATCCTGGCTGGAAGCAGAGAATACTAGAAAGATGTTTACCTGTGTTTTATTGACTATGCAAAGACATTCAAATGTGTGGATCATAACAAATTATGGATAGCATTGCGAAGGATGGAAATTCCAGAACATTTAATTGTACCCATGAAGAACCTGTACATAGATCAAGAGGCAGTTGTTTGGACAGAACAAGGGGATACTGCATGGATTTAAGTCAGGAAAGGTGTGCGTCTGGGTTGTATCCTTTCACCATACCTGTTCAATCTGTATGCTGAGCAGATAATCCGAGTTCCTGGACTATAAGAAGAAGAATTGGGCATCAAGATTGGAGGAACCTTCATTAACAATCTGCATTATGCACATTACACAACCTTTCTTGCTGAAAGTGAAGAGGACTTGAAACACTTACTGCTGAAGATCAAAGACCACAGCCTTCAGTATGGACTACACCTCAGCAAAACAAAAATCCTCACAACTGGACCATTAAGCAACACCGTGATAGAGAAAAGATTGAAGTTGTCAAGGATTTGATTTAATTGGGTTGACAATCAACACCCATGGAAGCAGCAGTCAAGAAATCAAAAGAAGTATTGTGTTGGGCAAATCTGCTGCAAAAGACCTATTTAAAGTGTTGAAAAGCAAAGATGTCACTTTGAAGACTAAGGTGCACCTGACCCAAGCCATGGTATTTTCAATTGCCTTGTATGCCTGTGAAAGCTGGATAATAAATAAGGAAGACTGAAGAAGAATTGATGCCTTTGAATTGTGGTGTTGATTAAGAATATTGTATATACCATGGACTGCCAAAAGAATGAACAAATCTGTCTTGGAAGAAGTACAACCATAAAGCTCCTTAGATGCAAAGATGATGAGACTGCATCTTACATACTTTGGAAATGTAATCAGGAGGGATCAGTCCCTGGAGAAGAACATAATGCTTGGCAGAGTACAGGGTCAGCGAAGAAGAGGAAGACCTTCAATGAGGTGGATTGACACAGTGGCTTCACCAATGGGCTTAAGCATAAAAACGATTGTGAGCATGGTGAAGGACCAGGCAGTGTTTTGTCCTGTAGCACATATGGTCTCTATGATTCTGAACTGTTTCAAAGACATGTAACAACAATGCAGTGGGGGGGGGGGGGCATAATTCTGTATTTTTCAAAGTTTAAGTAATGTCCCTGGTTGCTCCAGCCCACAAAATTTCCAGGAATTTGAAAGATTTGGATGGATTTGAATTCTAGCTGTATTTATCGGTCCACCTCTACTTGACATATGAGTCATTCCAGTTCTTAACTCCTTTTCAGCTTCTTCCTCAGAGGAGGTATTTTTATGATATCATCAGTGTAGTGCTCTTAATTGCTATTCATTCCAAGCCCTGCCTTACTAGATTATGGCAATATGTCTGCTAATTCAAATATGCCTATGGCGATACAGTGAGTATGTGCTGATTTCATTTCTACAAGAATGCAAATTGTGCCTGCTGACCTCTGAAATTGAAATGGAAAAGAAGATGTTAGCCAGGTCTATAATGGTATACCAATGCCGTAGGCTGGTTGTACTTTATACACACTCTTTGCTACCTCACTGATAGTTGAAGCAACTGGAGGAACCACTTTGTTGAATCATTGATAGCCTAACAATGGTTATCAAAGTGCGGTCTGGAGATCTCATGGGGTCTTTGAGACACTTTCAGGGAGTCTCTGAGGTTGAAAATGTGTTAATAATATTGTCTTTTACTTGCCCTTTTAACTGTGTTGAAATCTGCGCTGATCATGCAAGAGCAATGGTAGCTAAAACTGTTAGTACCTTAGTATGAATTGAGGCAGTGACACCAAACTGAATTAGGAGACACATTTTTTCTACCACACAGTCATAGTAAAAATAAAAATAAAAATGTTCTCACTTAAAAATCTCTGTGCTAGATATAATTATGACGCCCCTTTCCCCAAAAAATAAAACAAAACTAAATAAAAGCCCCATCATAATCCCAGGAACCTGTGAATGTATTATGGTGCACAACAAGGGAAAAAATAAAGTTGCACATGGAGTTAAGGTTGTAAATCAACTCACCTTAACATAAAAACTATTATTCTGGATTATTCAAGTGGGGCCAATGTAATCACAAAGGCCATTACGTGGGGAGGAGAGAAGCAGAAGAGTCGATGTCAGATCGATGAGATGTGAGAATGACACTTCCGGCCCTTAATGGCTTTGAAGATGGAAGGCAACCATGGACCAAGGAATGCAGAAAGCCTCTAGAAACTGGAAAAGGCAAGAAAACAGTTTCTCCCTGAAAGGAATGCAGCCCTGCTGACACCTTAATTTTTAGAGTAGTAGTATCCATTTCAGACATGCAAGATGCAAAATGTGTGTTATTTTAAGTCACTAACTTTGTGGTAAATTGTTGCAGCAGCAATAGTGCACTAATACACCATCCTTGATAAAGGGATAAAAATTATTTGTATTATTAAATCTCAATCCTTTTGTAAATGTCTTTTTTAAAAAAAAAAAATATGTGTGACAAAGTGAGAATTATGCATACGGCACTTCTCTCGGATTCCAAAGAAGAACCCTACCTCGTTAAAAAGCCATTGTGCAATCCTTTGCATTGTGAGATAAAATAGTCACTTATTTATGGAACATTTTTACTTGAAAGAATTCTTGACAAACTTGGTTATTTAGAATTTGGTATTCAGAAAACACTTTCTTCAAAATGACCAAAGTGAGCTTGTCACTTCAAGGCAAGCAATTGATGGTATTCTATGCTTTCAAGTAAAATGTAGAATACTGGAAAATTTGTATTGGCATCATGAGCTTGATGGTTTTCCACTTCTTATAAAACTTTCCTGAAAATGGGATGTTTGGTACTGTGTAATGTGTCAAAATTTGAAAGCTCTGCCTAACTGAGTACCTTACCACACTCGTTGTGGTCAAGTTGATCCCTACTCCTAGCAACTTTGTTGGACAGAGTAGAACTACCCCATAAGGTTTCCAAGGAGAGGCTAGGGGATTCCAGCTGCCAACATTTTGGTTAGCTGTCATGCTCTTAACTATTTTTCCAAAGGGCCCGTATATGATTTTTCCAAATCATTCATGATTAAAGATCTATTAAAAGTATAAGATAGATCAATGGGTTTTAAAGAAAAGGACAATTTCGTGAATGTGGTTTCAGACTTTACATTGCAGCTCATTTTTAAGAAATCCTGCCTTGGTTGTTTTAAGTGTCAGAAAAGAAGGTCCACAATTTTCTGAAAAGCCTATTAAAATACACATACCTGTGTGATACAGAATTTTATTCTATAGCTCAATTGAAACAGTATATTACAATAGACTGCAGACTCAGGTGTGAGAATCAAGTTGCTTTCTATTAAGCCAGACATTAAAGATATTTACAAATATGTAAAATAATGCCACACTTCTATTGTTCCTGGAAATACTTATTTTTCTTTAAAAGTGTTATTTATGTGACTACATATTGGGGATGTTATTATTTTCATTGAATTAATAAATACTTAAAAATTATCAGTTTTAATTTCTATTATAATACTTATCAGTAAATATAACCCATATACACAAAAACTTTGGGGTTCTTCAGTAAGTTTACAAGAAAGAGTAAAATGGTCTGAAACCAATGCATTCAGGAACTCATTGGCCTTCAAGAATGTTCTTCTTCATATACTGACTGTTACGGACTAAATTGCATCCCCCCAAAATATGTTATAAATCCTAACCTTTGTCTATGGTTATAATCCAATTTGTGGATGGGTTGTGTTTTGTTAATGAGGTAGGTTTAGATTATATTAATGAGGACTAGGTTATCTTAATGAGGCAGGATTAGGGTGTATCTTGAGTCGATCTCTTTTGAATATTAAAGAGATTAAAGAAGCAAGGGAGAGAGTAGAGATGGGGGAAGAGAGATGGCAAGCCACATGAAGATCTCCCAGGAGTAGAAGCTCAAAGAAATGAGGACCTTCTTCCAAACTGACAGAGAGAAAAAGCCTTCCCCTTTTTTAGAGCCTGCACCCTGAATTCAGACTTCTAACGCAAACTGTGAGAAAATAAATTTCTGTTTGTTAAAGTCACTCACTTGTACTATTTCTGCTATAGCAGCACTTGATAACGAAGACACTGACCATATCAAATTATTGAAAAGGAAGTTGTCTATTTGTTGTTGGTTGCAGTCTACTTCCAAAGGAAGTTAGTAGTGGGGTGTGATAGATCACTTTTGTGTGGGGCCTTTTTAGCCACGGCCTTATAACTCTCACCAAAGTGATTGGGTGGAACTGTGTGATAGGGCAGTTATTGCATCTGCTATGTGCAAAAGTCTATTTTACTCAGTCTCTGGGTTTACTATGTAGTGTCCCTTATATAATAAGTAACATTTAAAGTTTTATTTTTTTATTCTATTTCATTTGTATGAAAGTTCATTTTGGAAATCATCAAATGCGAATATTTGTCTTTTGTGAATTCTGGATCACATCTCATAGGGTATTACTCTCAAAATTTGAGCAGTAATTAAAGTCAGTATGTTTATATTTAATGGTATTATGGTTTAAATTATATACACTTTAGCAAGGAATTGCCCTCTTCTGTCTGGGTAAATCCCCTCTTTGGACTCAAATTTTAGAGAGTTGCATGGGAAATGGTGAAGAAATAAATGACTGGCAGGGAATTCAGATAGTCTCAGGAAACACAGCTAGGTTCCATTCACACCCAATTTATTATTTTACTTGAAGTGTAAAATAAGAATACTACAATTGATCTGAAAGGCATTACTTTTTATTTGCATAATTATATACCTTTTTTTTACTATATTCTGTTATTTACTAAATATTAAAAATTAAATTTAAAATTGACAAACAATGTAAAACAGTGCTTTTTTGACCAAGCTAATTTTCAAGTTTTAAAAAGCAAAGATGTCACTTTGAAGACTAAGGCGTACCTGATCCAAGCCATGTTAATTTCAATCACCTCATATGCATGCAAAAGCTGGACAATGAATAAGGAAGACTGAAGAAGGATTGATGCATTTGAATTATGGTGTTGGCAAAGAATATTGACTATATCTTGACGTGCAAGAAGAATGAACAAATCTGTCTTGGAAGAAGCACAGCCAGAATGCTCCTTAGAAGCAAGGATGATGAGAGTTCATCTTAAGTACTTTGGACATGTTATCAGGAGGGACCAATTCCTGAAGAAGTACATCATGTTTGCTAAAGTAGGGGGTCAGCAAAAAAGAGAAAGAGGCTCAACAAAATGGATCGGCACAGTGGCTGCAACAATGAGCTCAAACATAGCAATGATTGTGAAGATGGCACAGGACCAGGCCATGTTTCATTCTGTTGTACATAGGGTCACTATGAATCAAAACCAACTTGACAGCATCTAACGACAAAATAGCTTACCTTTTGTGATACTTACAGTCAAGATTATTAGTCCTACTATGGAGGATAAATAGGTAGGTGATAAAAACAGGGTAAAACTATATTCCTTAAAGCCCATTTTTTAAATTTATTTTTGGATCTGAGCTATAACGTGTTATAAAAACTGTGCAATGTATTTGATGTGTTTTTTTTAATTATGCACACAAAACTTATTTTTAAAGTAAAATATGATACATTAAATTTTTCAAAATATGGCAAAGACAGCACTGTAACAGAAAGGTAGAGTGGATGAAGTCTATTGATTTTTACTCACCCACAGACAGACCTCTGTCCTTGAGTTTTCATTTATGTGCAAAGTAGAGGCATGCAACATTCGAGTTAAAAGTGATGCAACAACATGCAGAAGATGGGGAGACTGAAAAGGGCACTGTGCTTTTCACAGCAACACCGTGAGAAGGTGCACCTCACCTTGAGTAGGGAAATGACCGTTTGAGAAAATGAACTTAGGAAAATAAACTCCAATGGTTTTACTGTACAAATAATTTATAGAATTTTATCCTCATCAACATAAAAGATAATTTATTTTAAAATAAATTATCATGATTTAAAGTGCATGAGTGCAAAATGATTGATAATGCACCTTTCCTAATAGAGTGTCTAATTTTGCATCCAGCAGGTGAAATCATATTCTATAACCCTATAGAAAAAAAAATAGAGACGTGACTTATTGGATACTTCTGTTATTCCACTATCATAAAAAAAAAAAATAGATATAGTAAAACATGACATGAAGGATACTTTTATCTTCTCCTAGCAATACCAGCAATTCTTCTCATTTATCATTTTGATGATGAAGATTATTGAATAGCAACTGCCAAAAGTATCTGCCACCACCAATATCCCCTGATGCCAGAAATGCTTACTTTATTTATTCCCATCTTTTTCACAGTGCCGCTTTGGGCTATGTGCATCACAATCGTTTGGAGACTTGTTACAATGTATTTCCCTGAGCCACAGCCTGGACCTATGGATTAAATTATCTGGTGAAAGTGTTCTGGGGTCTATACTTAAAAACATTTCCTGGATGATTCTTTCATACAATCAAGTTTGATTAACCTTAATTTTTTGCTTAGGATTGATGTATTTGATTCCCATTCAAAATTCCAATACTCTTCAGAAGAAATAGGCATTCAACTATTTAGTTTTCAATTATTAATGCAATTACTTCTCAGATCTACATGAATTCATTTATTTAACTTTCTAACTGTTGTTTTTTTTAAAGGTATGGATGTCTGGATTAAGAAAATTTTGAGAAAGTAGTTACAAAAGTGAAGAAGATAACAAATGGAACTTAAGCTTTACCTAATTTGTATTTTTTTGATCTAAACTACATTCAAAAGAGTCAGGAATGAGTAATTTAAAACATCTCTCTATGTCAAAACCTCAGACTAGACACGTTAAAACATGTCAAAAAAAAAAGGAAAACAAAAAAAAAAAGAAGAAATAAACATTTTTATGAAATATTTTCTTTTTTATTCAGTTCAGTAATACAGCTTTTCCATTAATGCAGGGAGTGCTCTGCTGACTGCTAGTTTAGCCTGGAAATATGTATAATAGCTGACAATATTAAGTGATAAATATTTCACTTTTCAGAAACTGCATTAGGGTACTTGGCAATGTACATCATAAAATAGTGTTGCTTAAACTCATTTATGTTACATCCATCGTGCAGTTTGAGTTGCATTTACAGAGGAGCATTAGACTGTGTTGTGACTCTTATGTGCAAAGTCAATCACAGTTTTATTTGGTACTCATCTTGGGAATACTGGTTTGTAAGGATATGTTAGCATACTGAACAGACTTCATGGTTTCATTGGTATATCTGAACGTTTTCCCAGGGAGACTGGCTTTTACATTTCCTTCAAATATTGTTTTATTATTTTAATTTGGTTTGTTCATTGGCAAGTTCTTGGATATTTTTTCCTTTAGAATTTAAAGCTGACTTTTTATCCTATAAATATTTCCTGGATAAATTGAATTTTTAAATGTTCACTACTAAATACAAACAGGGACAAAATTTCGATTTCATGTTTCAAATATAAGAAAATATATTTTCTATAGCGGCATATCATAAGGATAGTTTGAGTAAATGCAAAGTTATTTCTCTTTACTGATAATTCAAAAATGCTTCACAGGCATAATCATTCAGAAATTATTTTCTAAAAGACCGAGATGGTGGAGTTCACCACTCAGGACACCTGGGACTTAGTGTTTATTTTACAATGGGATAATTTGATGACCTTGGCAAGCCTTATCACCTCCTCAGGGTTCATTTTTCTTACCTATAGAAAGATCAAAGTACATCATAAAAAATATCCATGTTTCTGGCTTTTAACTTCTAAGATCATGATCTCTAATTTATCAAAATATTATTGAAGAAGGATCATAATATTTTTAGTTTTCTCATAATGCTAGATCCCATGATATAAAAGTAAACACCTTTTATTTCCAGATCATAACAGGCAGCCTAATACGGTGGTTGACAGTGCAAACTCTGGAGCCAGAAGCCCTATGCTCAGATCTTGATTCTGCCATTACTGGTTGGGATGCCATATTGACCTCTATGTTCTTCACTTCAGATTTGCCATGTGTAAAATGAGGATACATGCCCCTTTAGTTATATCCACTAGTATCTATCTTGCAGAGTTGTTATGAGCCAACATCTTCACCAAATAATCGGAATAGTGCCTGGTGCATGGTAATTGCTATATTTGTGAAATAAATCAAAACATTAGTCACCAAAAAAATGGAATTTAATGTACAAAATAAACTCCATATTTAAAGGGGCATTTCATAAACAGAAAACCTTGGTGGTGTAGTGGTTCAGAGCTATGACTGCTAACCACAAAGTCAGCAGTTCAAATCCACCAGGCGCTCCTTGGAAACCCTATGGGGCAGTTCTACTCTGACCAATAGGGTCACTATGAGTCTGAATCGACTTGACAGCAGTTTTTTTTTTTTTTTTTTTTCTTAAACAATACCATGTGTCTTAGGCTGGGCTCTGTAGAGAAGCAAAACCAGTAAAGTGTATAAGTATATATATATATAGAGAGAGAGATTTATATCAAGGAAACAGCTCACATGATTGTAGAGGCTGGAACATTCCAAGTCCATGGATCAGGATAGAGATTTCTCCTGATTCACGTAGCCATAGGAGCTGGCAAACCCAGATCTGCCAGTTGGAGAACAGGGCTCTTGCTCAATGGCTGTGAAGATAGATGAATCCCAAGATCGACAGGCAAGACTGCAAGGTTTCTCCTGATTCACACAGCCACAGGGGCTGGAGAATCCAAGATAGGCAGATCAGAGAGCATGGCTCTTGCTCACAGGCTGTGAAGATCAACAGATCCCAAGACTGGCAGGTAAGCTGCTAGCTCAAGTCCCAAGAACCAGAGGTCAGATGAACAAGAGGTAGCTCCAGTAACCAGAATAAGCCAAAAACCTTGGCAAGGCAAGCAGGAAGGAAATAGGTGACAGAGGGTGGAAAGACGAATGCTGAGGGGGCGGTGAGCCACCACAGGTCTCACCCCAGCTGGCACCATTCAACAGATTCCATCATGGGGGTAATCACATGTCAAATTTCAACACGGAAGTGATCATAACATTATACAACTGCCGAACACTGAGAATCACAACTCAGCCAAGATGACACACAATCTTAACCATCATACTATGCCTCCACACCTTAGCACTGGGATTTAAATAATTTTTCTTTGATTAATGTTGGTTACTTGATAAGAAGGCAGACAGAATTTAAATTTATGTGAAATTAGGCATAGTAGCTCTACAAAAGGTGGGAGGCAATGGTAGGAAAGCTTTTCTGTAAGAAGTAATAGTTGTGCTGAACCATAAAGAAATAAGTAGAAGTTAGCCAGGTAAAAAACAACAAAGGGACCATCATGTGCAAAACTTAACTCACATGTATATTTGTGCATCTATTTTTATTAGTTCTTATAGTGTTCACTTTGAGCCAAACACAATGGGGCAACTTCACTGTAAGATGGATTCCAGCATCTGTGGAAGAAAATCAACCAGACTCCCACTGTAACCTAGTACGGTCAGACCTTGTCTACAACCACAAGGAGGGATGAGAACCAGTATCAGCACAAAGCTGGTTCCAATATGAAGAGGTTAGACATATCTTCACTCTCCAAATTTTCCACCTTTTCTGACACCAGCTGTCCCCCCTACAGCACTCTGCTAGGTTTGAAAATTCATTGCAAGGGCCACACAGAAGTCACAGACCATACTCACAATTATATGATTTATTAGGGAAGCAACAGGCTACACTTTGGAATCAGGTTCCAGTTGGAAGTAGAAAGATATAACTCAGGAGACAAGATATTTCTTCAGTCAGGATAGCTTCCAACCAAGACAGCTCTTAGCTTCTTCACAGCCATGCCTGCAGGCAGGAGGCTCTTCTCTTGGCTGTGCCCTGCTTGTGCAAGTGTTACAGCTTTTTAGCTCCACTGACAAGTGCTGGCAAGCACATCACTTTGCCAGCAAGCCTCCTGCCCAAAGCTGTTCAGGTCTTTCTCGCTCTGAGTGTGAGCAAGCCTACTGAATCTGCCTCAGGCCAGTCTCCTTGTTCCCACCATTCATAATTCTGCCACTGGGTTCTGCTGCAGTTGCCACCGTTTTTCACCTTCTCATGCTGTCTTCAGTGTTACAGCTCTCTCTCTCTCCCATGTTAGGGGGGTTCTCAGTTTAGGAACTCTGGGTCCTTGGTTCAAAGGATGTGCTCAACTCCAGGCTCTTCTTGATGGTACTGAGGTCCACCTAAACTTCTGTGCAACTGGTCCTATGCAAGCCTACTTCCTGTCAATTTCAAGTCATGGCCCTCCCACCATGCCATAAACTGATGAACCCCCTTGAAAGGTCACAGTTACTTAATTTGCATATTGATCAACCAATTCCCACAAGGTCACTTGATCCTATTGGCTGGTTTTACACACTGTATTTGGATAGAAGATTGATCAATCCCTGAAAGGTGAGCAAAATTGGCCAATCACAGGGTAGGCTCCAGTCCAACCAATTATTTTTGGCAGAATTATAAACACAGAGATAGAAAGTCCATATATAAGGAAAAACTCATTGCACCACACCTGTCATTAAGCATAAAAAAGCCATTACTATATCAGGTATGAAAGATCACCGAAGGAGTATTTTAAGTTGGGAGAGAAAGGGGCAAGGAAATTCAGATAGTTTTGGGGATTCTAGGAAAAGGGAGAAATTCTTCTTAAGTATTAGGGCCTGTCAGTTGGAAATTTTAGGTTTTCTCAGGAGGAATGAGAAGGCAGAGTTAGGGCCTACAGTCATCCGCAAGAGAGGATGAGGAGAAACAACTATGGGAGCCAGGGACTTGGGAAGTCCACTGTAGCATATTTTCCACCCTGCAGCACCTCTTACACATCTAATTGAAAGATGGGCTACGTAAAATAATCTATTGTTTCTATAATATATTATTTCAACCTTTTCATTAAATTAGACTATATGTTTACAGTTTGAAGACAGATGAACAGATTATTTTTTAACTCCTTCAGGAAAGACACATTGATGACTTTTTGGGAGAGGAAGCTTTTTATGCTACTTCCCACATTTCCATGGGGAGAATAAGACTTTGATTTTAGTCTCAAAAAAAGAATAGCTCCTTTTACCTTTTCACTTGTTCATTTCTGTTACCAAAAGAGTGATTCATCTAATTAGTGATATTGAAAAGAGTACAGAACAAGCATAGCTAAATCCTTCATTGGCGCTGGCTCTCTCACAGAAAGGAATTGACCAAATACATCGTTATGGCCATTCAAGTCTCCTACACTCAGTTGGTGTTCTGCTGTGGTAAAGGAATAGGCCTGAAATTGTCCAACTGCTGAGAGTTAAAAATGCAGGAGGCATAATTTTAACTTTGGATCTAAGCTGTGTTCTGCAGTCCTGTTATGTGAATTATAAGGCAGATATGTTGGTCCCTATTTAATATCTATGTCTACTTCTCAACAGTTGCAGAACCTACAGGGGAAGGGATTTTATGAGTGGGCTAACCACTCATTTATCATTTTTTTTTTTTTTAAGAAATATGGGTTTTTAAATGAAGGATCTTGAAGACTAGTGTTCCATGGAAAACACATTGAGAAAGAATGATGTAGTAGTCTGTGGATAAATTGTGTACAGATCATTGGCTTTCAAAACATGTGTCATAGAAGCCTGGTTGTCAATAGAAGGTTGGAAGCTTATTGGACTAGGTGATAAGATTCTGAATCAAAAGTCCATGATTAGTGGGAGGCAATTCAGGATAAGGAGATAAGCATGTATTTAGAGAATGCAGACAGGGTGTAAATTCCGTCTCCTGTCTTATTAGTTGAGAAGCTGTACCTTTCAAGTAAGTCATGTATAAAATGCAATAACAATGCATGTTTTGTAGAGTTGCTACAACAGTGCACACAGCAGCCACTCAATATTTGTTGCTGAATACATAAATGAATAAAATATAGGTGAACACAATGCCTGACAGAGTAAAAGCTGAATAAATGGTAGCTGTCATCATGCTATTTTTTAATTGATACCATCAATTAATTAATAAATGTCTGGTGGATTGCCATTGGATCATTTCTTGAATACATTATAGGCAAAACTTTACTGGTGACTTTTTAGAAAACATTGCTGGCAAAACCATTGCAGTCAACAGGAAGCTGGCAGAAGTTAGGAGGAGATGAATATATTAATGACAGAATTAAGGTTTAAAATGCAATCAGAGTCTGGGATGAAGAAATCAGAAATAACTGGATGAAATATATAGAAATTTGTAAAAAGCACTTGGTCCCCATAATGTAGTAATAGTAAATATAAAATTATTGAATTGTCTGGTTAAATATAAATATGAGTAAATGTAGCTATATAACTACTCTATATTACATTAAAAAAATGGAGTTTATTAACTGAACTAATCTTCAAAAATAGCTTAATGAATTTCCTAAAGTTTTCTGTGTTACCCAGACTGTATCTGTGTATAACATTAAAGAGGAATACTAAAAACTGGGAGGACATTCAAAGGAGACAGCCCAGGTAAAAGAATACAGAATCACTACGTGAAGACTGATTAAAATACATGGGTCTGTTTATTACGGAGGAAGGATGATTAGTGATTGTGATAAGTATCTTCTAAATTCTTCAAGAATTGTTAAATGGAAGAAGGGAAAACTCACTTTGTGTAAAAGCAGAAGTTAAAATAAGCACTATCAGGTGAATCTCAAGAGAAAATCAGATTCAGGTCAGCATTTTAAAGCTTATTAGCTTTTTAAAAATTGAACAGGTTCCCTCCTCCTGTAAGGTACGAAAGGCTGTAGTCTGGGAATCATGCACTGAATGGAATGGAGTCAAAGGTGTCTGCTCAGTCATCTTTAAATCCCTAAGAGCATTTCTATGACTTTATTTCTATTGTCTTAACGTTGGAGAATACCAATAAAATTTTTAAAATTCATAAACATACATTCAGTGTTAATATTTGCAAAAATTAAGTGAACATGTTTCAGAGAAATAATCTAATGAGTCTTCTCAGATGTTGGAAACATCTCTATAATTACAGTTTACGTGAGACATTTGGATATAATAAATTTAATTTAACATTTTGGGCATTGAATTGTATATTTTAAAAAGTGCTTGCTAGAAATGCTAGGTTGGAAAATGCCTACTAAAAATTGTTATTCCTTTTGCCATTCTAATAATCAAATTCAGTATCTCTGATAAACACTGGTCTGATGACTGACTGTTGGTAAAACTTACTCTACTATTTCTTGGCCACTACTTTTGCCATTTAAGTTCTCATCCTATGTCATAGGTAAGAGAGTGCACTAGGTGAGATGGGATAGGAAATATGGAAGGAACTGTCGATACATACCCAAGTCTTGACTATGACAATAAAACCATAAAATTCGACTAGAGTAACATTAATTAATTTTACTTATTCTGATCTGGCTATTATAGAAAGCTAATATAGGACCCGCTTTCTGACCAATAACAACTCTGAAAGCTGGACAAATATAGGAAACAGCTGTTTGCAACACTGGGCAAAAACCAGTTAACGTATAGGACTAACTATGAGGAAGGAGGTACAGAACAGAAATTCCAAAAATTTAAGCAGAGGTTGCAGAGGTCACCCAGTGCTAAAAGCAGCTGAAGTTTATGCCCAGCCAGAGTGAAGAGACTATAATGGATATGCTAGTTCAGTTGAAATCCCAGAAATCTCAAGACCTAGGATTAGGAATCATGTCATAGTATTAAAGGCTATGCTCTAATAAGAAGAAGAAAACTGGAAATGGCCAGCTTTAGCAATACCTAGTGTCAAGTATTGACAGGACTGATGTAATTTCCAATAATTTAACTGTCAGAACAAAGTTAACAGTCATAAACCAATTGCCATCTAGTCGACTCTGACTCATGACCAACTCCCTGTATGTCAGAGTACAGCTATGCTCCATAAGGTTTTCAATGGCTGATTTCCTCATAAGAAGATCACCAGGCCTTTCTTCTAAGCACCTCTGGGTAAACTTGAAGTGCCAACATTTAGATTAGCAGCTGAACATGTTAATCATTTGCACCATTCAAGGATTCCATTAAGAATATTAGAAGATACAACTAAAAAGCTAATACAGACAGAATAAAGAATAAAGTTACAAATAATCAGTTAATCTCAAAGATAGTAGGAAAGGAAGAATAAATAAACAATAAACAGAAGAGATAAATAGAAAACAAATAGCAAGATAATAGCCCAAGTCTTTCAGTAATTACATTAAATGTAAATCAACTAAATGCTTCACTTAAAAGACAAAACTCTTCAGAGTAGAAAAGAAGTAATCAAAATCAAAGTCAACATATGCTATTTAGGCATACAGCATCCTGTTTATATGTACCTTAAAAATAACCCTTCAATTCCACTTATGGGTATACAAAAACAAGAGCACCAAAGGCTCTTATATCCAAACAAAGACTTGTACAAGAACTTTCTTAGCTTTCTTCTCAAGAGCTTAGAAGCCATAACAACTCAAATGCCTATTAACAGTAGGGGGTGTATACAAACCAACAAGGTGAAATAAGAAAACAAAACAAACAAAAATTTTGTGTTATTCCTGTCAAAGGCACAGCATCCACGTCTAATCATAAGAAAGATTGAACACATTCAAATTGAGTGGCACTGAGCAAAATAAACCATTACCCATTGCCATTGAGTGGATTCCAATTCATGGCAACCCTATAGGACAGAGTAGAACTGCCCCATATGGTTTCCAAGGAGCCCCTGATGGATTTGAACTGCTGATCTTTTGGTTAGCAGCTGAACTCTTAACCACTATGCCACCAGGGTTTCCCTGGGCAAAATAGCTGGGCTATAATCATTGCAAGTGTCAGTATCATGAGTCAAGAAAAGGCTGGAGAAATTATCTGTTTGAAGAAGGCTAGCCACACAAAAACAATGCAATGTGAGATTCTAGATTGGATTATTTTGAGAAGATAAAAAATACTGGGATTAGAAAAACTTCAGTACTCTAAGCATTAGATACAACCCCCCCCCAAAAAAAACGTCAGTACTTTAAGCATTATATAAAATAGTGTATTAATATTAATTTCCTTATTTAATGGTTATATTAGAAAAATATCTGTGAAGGAATTATACAGGAAAGCATTTATGGTTGATAGGGCATCATTTTCAAATGGTTTAGTAAAGAAAAAGTTATTTGAGCTGTAGTTTTCTATAAGTTTGAGATTGCTTCAAAGTGAGAGATGCAGAAACAGATCGATAAACTCACCAAGAAGGACGAAAATTTTCAGATTCCAGCTAGTCACTTCTTTAAAAAAAAAAAATCATAAATACTTTTAACGTTCTGTTCTGCGTTCCTTGTTTTCTCCTTCTCCAGAGATAACTACTGTATTATGTATCATTCCCACACAAACATATATAATATGTGCTATTTTCTGTTTTAAACTACATAAGTGGTATCGTACATACATATTCTTTTGTAACTTATTTTTTTGTTAGTCAATGTTTTGAGATTTTTATACTTTGTTACATTTTGCTAAATTTTATCTTAACTGCAATGTTATATAAGCCACACTTTATTCATTTCTGTACTTAGAAACAGGTTTCTTTAATGTTTCCCGCTATTATAAACAGTGTTGCAGCATTGTATAAACTTTAAAAATATCTTCTCCCTGAGTGGGGCTTATCTTTTCTCATGTTAATTAACTCTTGCCGTACAGGAGTTCTAATTTCAACATTAGCACATTCGTGGATCTATTTTTTATGGTTTTTCCTGCCTTTTAAAAAAGAAATTATCTTCTGTGGTCATGCATTATAGGGAGTTTTTCTGTACATACTTCAGAAACAAAAGTGCAAAGGATTTTGTGAGAAAGTTATCATGGAAGATATAGTAGAATCTAAGTGAACTCACTAAAATGTTAGAACTAAAATTAATTACATATATATGTAATATATATGCATATATGTGTGTATGGAACCTTGGTGACACAGTGGTTAAGCATTCATTTGGCTGCTAACTGAAAGGTGGGTGGCTAGAACCTACTAGCCACTCCACAGAAAAAGATTGGCAGTCTGCTTCCATAAAGATTACAGCCTTAGAAACCCTATGAGGCAGTTCTACTCTGTCCTATAGGGTCACTATAAGCTGGAATGGACCTGATGGCTATGGGTTTCGGTTTGGGTTTCTGTATGTGCATGTATATGTGTGGGTGTGTATCAATACACATGGATCAATGGGTGGTACAAAATGTCTTGCCTACTAACCCAAAGATTGATGGTTAAAATCCATCCAGAGATTCCTTGAAAGAAAAGCCTGGCAACCTACTTCTAAAAGATCACAGCCATTGAGAATACTATGGAGCACAGTTTTACTCTGACACACATGGATTGTCATGAGTCAGAGCTGACTCAGTGAAAACTGGTTTGGTTTTTTGTTTTGGATTCTTTTAGGTTGATAGATTCAACAAATTTCTGAAATAAATATCAGCATTAAATATTATATAAAGAGAACTTTAAAACTGTTTTTTTTTTCTGTTTGTGTATGATACCACACCTAAGCAATGTAGTAGAACTTAGAACTACTTCTAAAAATTAGTTATTTATTCATTCATCCACGCATTCATGCAAGCATTCATTCATTTATTCAACAAATATTTGACTTGTTAATATTTATTTTCCAGTGCCTAGATTTGCATTCAAGTATAAGAGAGAAAACCAAAGTTTCTGGCCTCAGAGAATCTGCATTTTAGCCAGGTGAGAGAGTTAAAAAAAAATAAACAAATCCATAACTATACAATGGTCAGATAATGATAAGGGCTATGGAGACAATAAATAGCAGGAGCGAAGGTGAGGAAGTGGCTAATCTTTTAGATAAGATAATCTAATAAAGAGACTAATGACAGTGGCATTTTTAACAAGGTAAAGTAGGAGATAAAAAACTATGTTGAGCATTTGATGGAAGGCAAAAAATGCAAACAAGTAAGCTTACTCAATACATATTCATTCTACCAGATTGACCTAGAATATTATGCAAACTCTCTTGTCAAATTATTCATGAAATATGGACATCCATGCATTTGGAATGGAAATTCAATCTTGGAAGATACCCTCAAAATAGCTGAGTTTATTAAAGAGACAGAAAAGCTAGGATGTAGAAAAATAAAACATTAAAACTACAACTATTTAATATTTCATGATCATAAAAGGTCTTGTCAGAGCACTATCTATTTTTGATAGATTTCATTTAAGTTTTCCTAGATTTTAATTTGAGACGTGATTAAAAATAAAAATCCAAATAGTCATCCTGGATCATACTACTAATTTAATTACCTACTGGCCCAAATTCTTCTCGAAGTCATAGAGATGAAAATGAATTTTTCTTTCCTGGAGGGTAAAGTTTTCAACATGAAAGGAAATGCCAAATTGGAAAATATTATATCTAAAAATTATTGCTGTAACTTTGAATCCATTTAATGAAAGATATAGAAACTGTACATGTCATTAAGAAAGAAATAGAAACTGACTCTCAAATGAAGTCAATTTTCAAGGCAAATTAATAACTAAGCAATATAAACATTTAAGAAGATCAAAGCTTTATGGTAAAACTACTTGTAAGAGATTAAGAAGTAAATTCTGTTAAAGTAGGATAAGTACATAGGTGGAGATGGATAATAATAACTCAGGCTTATACTTACTGTACACATGTCACTGTTTTATGTGTGTTACATTTAAAAGTTAAACAATAGTATGAGTAGCTGTAAGTATTTACATTTCCATTATATAGATAATACAGTGAAGGCGCAGAGGCTAGGTAACTCAACTTTGATGTCACAGCTGCTAAGTGGCCAAGACATGACATGAGCCTAGGTGTCTGTCTCCAGAGTCCATGTTTATCATCACTATGACATACTGCTTCTCATGACTAGCATGGAACTGAACAATGTCATCAATGGTAGCATAGTTGTCCCTTGATGCCTTCAGGGGCTTGGTTCCAGGACCCCTGTGGATATCAAAATCCACAGATGCTCAATCCCTAATATAAAATGGCATAATATTTGCATATAAACTATGCACATCCTCCCATATACTTTAAATTATCTCTAGATTTACTTATAATACCTAATACAATGTAAATGCTATGTATTGCTTAAGGAATAATGACAAGAAAAAAAGTTTGTACACATTCAAAGGTTCACACAACATAAGTAGCAAACGAACGAAAGGCAAGGGGAACAATGCTCAAACAGCAAGTGCTGGACAGAAACTGAGGATCTGAGATATGATGGGAGGCTACAGCAGGGTATGCCAACACATTATTTTGTTAGCATGGATTTAGCATAGTGCTTGACACAGAGCAAATTCAAATTTTGCTTTTTAGAACTTTTTTTTGGAATATTTTTGATCTGCAATTGTTTTAATCTATGGATGCCGTACCTGCATATAGAGAAGGCTAATAGTAATGCTTATTTGTGGTTATTAATTCATTGGATGAGTAAACTAAGGCAAACTAGTTTAGTTCTATAGTGCAAGTGCTTAGAGCCTTTGACTTATTTAATGCATTGCATGCTAATATAGACTGTTGCCAACTGGTTTTCTTGAACTAAGTCAGACAAGAATTGAGTTCTTAGCTTAAGATAAAGTTATATCTGTGTACTCTGCAGTACTTTTATTTTTAACTATAAAAAAAATGAACTGTCTACTAAATCTGCTTTAGACACAAATCAAACAGAAGCAGAAACTGTGATAGGAAGAGGAAAGGAAGAAGAAAAATAAATGCATTCTAAACATCTACTACATGTCAAATCGAGCTTTGAAGATATAGACTTTTATTATCTTTAATGGAAATGGAAGCCAGAGGGGGGAAAGAAAGCCAAAAAGAAGAATTAAAGTCACCATGATATGTATTCATTCTGCAGACATTTAGTGAGGATCCTTATGTGGTAAGTGCTCTGCTAGGTCCCTGACATCATGGCACTTATATTTTAATTGTGAAATTACATATCACATTATTAAAAATGTGAATTTAAAAATAGAGAATCTCTACAAATGGTAGATATAGCACCCAGTTCTCTGACAGCATAAAATTGGGAGGTTTCACCTGATCAGGGCAACTGCAGAAGGTGTCTTTCCCTGAAAAAGTGACCTCCACTAAAGATTTGCAGGTCTTAACTAGGAAAAGTGTGAGGAAAGTGTGTGGAGAGGTAAGAATATCTCAAAAGCCCTAGACTTAATTAAAGATGTTGTGGATTTGAAAGGCAGTTTCTCAGACCAAACCTCTGAAAGGGAGGGATGTCATAGATGAGGTATGAGATGAATATGGTAAGGCCTAGATCCTGCTGGAGAAAATTGATGTTCGTATATGTCTTGGCAGCAATAGGAAGTCATTGGAATCATTCAAAGAAAGTATGGGTGGAGGAGTGTGTTTTGATTTTGGATTTTGGATAGATGACTCTGGCTTTACTATGGTGAACAAAGAAAAGGGATGAAAGTATAGATGCAGGTAGAAGTTAGAGGGCTAATTCAGCTGTTTGTGTTGAGGGAATGGAGAAAGAGAGAGAGACAGAGGGAGAAAGAGGGAAACTGGTATGAGGTTAAAATGTAAACTTGATGGTGGATTGTGTTTGGAATTAAGAGAAGAAGAAATGATAAGAAAAACCCCTAGATTCTCACATGTGTGACAGAATTGTGTGATTACTGCCACACACCGAGATAGAAAACAGTGGAATAAGATGGGATTGGCTTTGAGAGAAGAATGTGGGTTTATTTTAAACACGTTGAATTTGGGCGGAAATGTTGAATCATCTGTAAGGAGGTGAGTAAGCAGTTGGATAGAGATGAGTAAGCAGTTGGATATAGAAGTCTGAAAATATAAATTTGGGTGTCATCTGCTTATGGCTGAGAATTTGAAGTTGTGTGCACAGATGGCATTACTAGAAGGTGGCCCTAGAGGGAAAAGAAGGACATTAATGTATCCCTTGAGGCAAATATTTAATATTTGGTTAAGATAAACCAGCAAATGGTACTGAAAATTCATGATCAGGTATATTGAAAGGAAACTAAGGGAAAACTATTTCACAGACCTAAGAAGAGAAGGTTTCAAACAGAAAATATTACTAAACATTATAGAATGCACACAACACTATATAAAGCTGAGAATTAAGAAAGATAAGAATTACTGTATATCTATTGGATATAACATCAGGGGAAACTGATAAACATAGTAATAATTATTTGGGATGATACATTGTGAATGACATCTAATTTGAAAAGGCCAAAGCCTTGGAAATGAAGACATGGAGATAACTTTCATGAGTTTGCTTATGATAAAGAGAAGAATAGGCTAATAGTTAAAAGGTGATATAAGGTTGAGAGATGGTTTCTTTGAGAATTGAGAATCTAGTGAATTCATTTTGGACACTCTGGCAAAATACAATGCATCCCCGCAAACAGTATACCTAATGTCCTTTCTATATCGATATGCAACAAATGTATTATATCTTAATTGCTTTCAACACACTGTTAGCTTATAATAAAAGATGGAAACCCTCGGAGGGAAAAGCAGGGCTATCCAGAGCAGCACCAACAGAAAAAAATGTTAAGACTTTACAATGAAGTGGAACAATGGGAAATATTTTACCCTTCTGGTGCAGTGTGAATCATTATAAAGATTTTGCAAAAAAAAGTGACTTATCAATTGGCAAAATGATTCTATTATGAAAACATTCTGCATCTCACTTTGAAGTGTGGTGTCTGGGGTCTTAAATGCTAACAAGCGGCCATCTAAGATTCATCAATTGGTCTCAACCCACCTGGATCAAAGGAGAATGAAGAACACCAAGGTCACACGATAACTATGAGCCCAAGAGACAGAAAGGGCCACATGAACAAGAGACTTATATCATCCTGAGACCAGAAGAACTAGATGGTGCCCAGCCACAACTGATGACTGCCCTGACAGGGAGCACAACAGAGAACCCCTGAGGGAGCAGGAAATCAGTGGGATGTAGACCCCAAATTCTCATAAAAAGACCAGGCTTAATGGTCTAACTGAGACTAGAAGAATCCCAGTGGTCATGGTCCCCAAACCTTCTATTGGCCCAGGACAGGAACCATTCCCGAAGACAACTCATCAGACATGGAAGGGACAGGACAATGGGTTGGAGAGAGATGCTGATGAAGAGTGAGCTACTTGTATCAGGTGGACACTTGAGACCATGTTGGCGTCTCCTGTCTGGAGGGGAGATGGGAGGGTAGAGAGGGTTAGAAACTGGGAAAATGGTCACAAAAGGAGAGACTGGGAGGAGGGAGCAGGCTGACTCATTAGGGGGAGAGTAAGTGGGAGTATGGAGTAAGGTGTGTATAAGCTTATATGTGACAGACTGACTTGACTTGTAAACTTTCACTTAAAGCACAATAAAAATTGTTTAAAAAAAAGTGACTTATTTAGAAAAGTTGATTACTTACAGATCCTGTAATCTATTATACTCCTAGCAATATATGCTAGGAGATATATATAAGAATGGTCCCAGTAGCATCGTTTATAATAACAAACAAAATATCTGGAATCAACTTGTATAGATAAATAAATTTTGGTTTATGTATACCAAAAAACCAAACCCTTTGAGTCTGTTCCAGCTTATAGCGAGCCTATAGGACCACAGTAGAACTGCCCCATAGGGTTTCTTTCCAAGGTTGCAATCTTTATGGAAGCAGACTGCCACATCTTCCTCCTGAGAAGTGGCTGGTGGATTCAAACTGCTGACCTTTCAGTTAGCAGCCAAGTGCTTAACCATTGCACCACTAGGACCCTTATTGTTTATATATATACACATATATTTATATATGAATATATAATATAAATGCATATACAATACAATATTATAGTATAAGGCAATGAAAATGAATGAATGAACCACAAGTACTTAAATAAACAATGTTGAATCTCATTAACTTAATGTTAAGCAAAAAAAAGCAAACTTCAGAGAAATACATTGCAGTATGATACATTTTTGATAAATGATAAAAATATGTAAAGCTAATTTATAAACCAGTGTTTATCTTTTCTGAAGACCAGGATTAATCTGATCAGGAAGAGACCCTCAGGGATTCAAAGATAGAATTAATACTCTATTTCTTAGAGTACTTAAGGCATATACGGGTGTTGGTATTATATATGTCTATATGAGATTTTTTCCTGGGAAAAAGAGTGAAGTTTCCCTTCATGAAAGTGTTAAATCATGCTCATTGATTATATCCCCCATGTGTCTGTCAGTTTGTCGTACTCTGGGGGCTTGTGTGTTGCTGTGATGCTGGAAGCTATGCCACCAGTATTCAGATACCAGCAGGGTCACCCATGGAGGACAGGTTTCAGCTGAGCTTCCAGACTAAGACAGACTAGGGAGAAAGACCTGGCAGTCTACTTCTGAAAAGCATTAGCCAGTGAAAACCTTATGAATAGCAGCAGAACATTGTTTGATGTAGTGCTGGAATATGAGCCCCCCAGGTTGGAAGGCAATCAAAAGATGACTGGGGAAGAGCTGCCTCCTCAAAGTAGAGTGGATGGAGTAAAGCTTTCAGGACCTTCATTTGCTGATGTGGCATGACTCAAAATGAGAAGAAACAGCTGCAAACATCCATTAATAATCAGAACCCAGAATGTATGAAGTATGAATCTAGGAAAATAGGAAATCATGAAAAATGAAATGGAATGCATAAACATCAATATCTTAGGCATTAGTGAGCTGAAATGGACTGGTATTGGCCATTTCGAAATGGACAATCATATAGTCTACTATGCTGGGAATGACAACTCAAAGAGGAATGGTGTTGCATTCATTGTCAAAAAGAACATTTCAAGATCTATCCTGAAGTACAACGCTGTCAGTGATAGGATAATATCCATACACCTACAAGGAAGACCAGTTAATGCGACTATTATTCAAATTTATCCACCAACTACTTGGGCCAAAGATGAAGGAGCAGAAGATTTTTATTAGCTGCTGCAGTCTGAAATTGATCGAACATGCAATCAATATGCATTGATAATTACTGGTGATTGGAATGCAAAAGTTGGAAACAAAGAAGAAGGATCAGTAGTTGGAAAATATGGCCTTGGTGAAAGAAACAATGCCAGAGATCAAATGACAGAATTTTGTAAGACCAACGACTTCTTCATTGCAAATGCCTTCTTTCACCAACATAAACGGCAACTATACACATGGACCTTGCCAGATGGAACACACAGAAATCAAATTGATTACATCTGTGGAAAGAGATGATGGAAAAGCTCAATATCATCAGTCACAACAAGGCCAGGGGCTGACTGTGGGACAGGCCATCAATTGCGCATATGCAAGTTCAAGCTGAAACTGAAGAAAATCAGAGCAAGTCCACAAGAGCCAAAATATGACCTTGAGTATATCCCACCTGAATTTAGAGACTATATCAAGAATAGATTTGACTCATTGAACACTAGTGACCGAAGACCAGACGAGTTATGGAATGACATCGAGGACATCATCCATGAAGAAAGCAAGAGGTCACTGAACAGACAGGAAAGAAAGAAAAGACCAAGATGGATGTCAGAGGAGACTCTGAAACTTGCTCTTGAGCGTCGAACAGCTAAAGCAAAAGGAAGAATTGATGAAGTAAAGAACTGAACAGAAGATTCCAAAGGGCCTCTCGAGAAGACAAAGTATTATAATGACTTGTGCAAAGAGCTGAAGATGGAAAATCAAAAGAGAAGAGCACGCTCAGGTTTCTCAAGCTGAAAGAACTGAAGAAAAAATTCAAGCCTCGAGTTGCAATGGTGAAGGATTCCATGGGAAAAATAATAAACGATGCAGGAAGCATCAAAAGAAGATGGAAGGAAATTACAGAGTCAGTATACCAAAAAGAATTAGTTGATATTCAACTATTTCAAGAGGTGGCATATGATCAGGACCTGATGGTACCGAAGGAAGAAGTCTAAGCTGCTTTGAAGGCATTGGCAAAAAAACAAGGCTCCAGGAATTATGGAATATCAATTGAGATGTTTCAACAAACAGATGCAGCGCTGGAGGTGCTCACTTGTCTGTGCCGAGAAATATTGAAGACAGCTTCCTGGCCAACTGACTGGAAGAGATCCATATTTATGCCTATTCCCAAGAAAGGTGATCCTACCGAATATGGAAATTATAGAACAGTAACATTAATATCACACGCAAGCAAAATTTTGCTGAAGATCATTCAGAAACGGCTGCAGCAGTATATCGACAGGGAACTGCCAGAAATACAGGCTGGTTTCAGAAGAGGACGTGGAACCAGGGATATCATTGCTGATGTCAGATGGATCCTGGCTGAAAGCAGAGAATACCAGAAGGATGTTTACCTGTGTTTTATTGACTATGCAAAGGCATTCGACTGTGTGGATTATAACAAACTATGGATAACATTGTGAAGAATTGGAATTCCAGAACACTTAATTGTGCTCATGAGGAACCTTTACACAGGTCAAGAGGCAGTTGTTCGGACAGAACGAGGGGATACTGATTGGTTTAAAGTAAGGAAAGGTGTGTGGCAGGGTTGTATTCTTTCACCATACCTATTTAATCTGTATGCTGAACAAATAATACAAGAAGCTGGACTATATGAAGAAGAACAGGTCATCAGGATTGGAGGATGACCAATTAACAACCTGCGTGATGCAGATGACACAAACTTGCTTGCTGAAAGTGAAGAGGACTTGAAGCACTTACTAATGCAGATCAAAGACCACAGCCTTCAGTATGTATCACACCTCAACATAAAGAAAACAAAAATCTTCACAACTGGACCAATGAGCAACATCATGATAAACGGAGAAAAGATTGAAGTTGTCAAGGATTTCATTTTACTTGGATCCACAATCAATAGCCATGGAAGCAGCAATCAAGAAATCAAAAGACACATTGCATTGGGCAAATCTGCTGCAAAGGACCTCTTCAAAGTGTTGAAGAGCAAAGATGTCACCCTGAAGACTAAGGTGCGCCTTACACAAGCCATGGTATTTTCAATCGCATCATATGCATGTGAAAGCTGGACAATGAATAAGGAAGACTGAAGAAGAGTTGATGCCTTTGAATTGGGGTGTTGGTGAAGAATATTGAATATACCATGGACTGCCAAAAGAACCAACAAATCTCTCTTGGAAGAAGTACAGCCAGAATGCTCCTTAGAGGCAAGGATGGCGAGACTGCGTCTTACACACTTTGGGCATGTTGTCAGGAGGGGTCAGTCCCTGGAGAAGGACATCATGCTTGGCAGAGTACAGGGTCAGTGGAAAAGAGGAAGACCCTCAACAAGGTGGATTGACACAGCACCTGCAACAATGAGCTCAAGCATAACAACGATTGTAAGGATGTCGCAGGACGGGGCAGCATTTCATTCTGTTGTGCATGGGGTCGCTATGAGTCAGAAACGACTCGACGGCACCTAACAACAACAACAACAACATTGATTATATAACATAAGACAGTATTGGAGTAATTCCTATACTAAAAAAAAGTTATGTTTCAAGAACTCTAATATGACTTTGATTTCTACAGAATTATGCACATATATGAATGATTACAATTGAGTTTTCCCTACTTTGCAACTTGAAAGAATTGATATTTTGTTTTGTGGGAATACATTCAAATTACTTGACATTTGCTTTGTATATTTCACTTGTCAAAAATGGAAAACATGTATTTTGACCGGAGATTACCTACACACATACACACACAAATAATACACATATACACTGAACTATAGGGAGGTGTTAGACTACAGACTGAAATTTATTTTATTTGAACAAACTATCTTCTGGCTTCTTTCCTGATATTTGAACCATGGAATCGTCTTGAAAATTAAAGATCCTTATACTCCAACTTCTTGGATAAGATTCAAGCTTATGCTTCTGTTTGTAAGCAGAAAGCAATAAATAATTATTTAAAATCAAATACTTTAAAATAAATGAAGTCATTATCAACCTGCTGAATAAGGAAGCAATTCATACTATCCTGGACCACAAAAGTCTTTAGAAACAATGAAGAATAAGCCTAATTGCTACCGAAGTCGTTAGAAACAACATTAAAATGTTTGCTCAGGCTTACTTAACTACAAAATACAATAACAGGTAGATTTATTTTTAATGAGGTATTCCAGTTTATATACAGTATGGCTTTCAGTCCCAAATTCTTCCTAACATCCACGTGCTTACTAATGCTTTTCTTGGACTAACTCATTTCAACCTTTCTCAATAAATAATAAGCTTTGTCTTTGCAAATTGAGGCATGAATCCAGTTCTCTTATTTTCAGCATCCACATTCTTAATCACCATGTTCTTTCTTGTCAGTCAGATCTCTCCTTCAGTGTCTCCTTCTCAGCGATGCCTTCTCTGACCACTCAACCTCAGAGTAGCTGTTCTGAGTCACTCCCAACAACATAGCCTCATTGCACATTCTTCACATTAGGAGCCCTGGTGGCGCTATGATTAAAAGCCATTGGCTGCTAGTCAAAAGGTTAGGTTTGAACCCATTAGCAGTTCCCAGGAGAAAAGACCTGGTGATCTGCTCCTGTTGAGATTATAGCCTAGGAAATCATATGGGACTGCTCTACTCTGTCATATAGGGTCGCTATGAGCGTGAAACAACTGAAAAAAAAAAACAACTAGACAGCACAAAAAGACAACAATCTGTAATTAACTTGCTCACTTGTTTGGTTGTTCATTGTCCATTTTCTCAGTGTCAGCTAAGACCTTGTTTTTCCTTGAAGTTCAGCACCCTTCTTACATTGCCAGGATAATAGCCCCAGTAGATAGAAAGTGCTCTATAAACCCTGATAAACAAACGAGTGAACTATTTGATTCCTATTCACCCAGATAGTATTTATTAGCTCCAGATCTACATATTGAACCGCCTATGTATTTTACGTCTAATAATTTTACAGATATCTTCAATGTAACATGCCTAAAGGTGATCTCATTTCTATCATCTCAGGAAATAGAATAATTATTCCTTTACTTCTCAAGTTTTAAACCTAAGTCATCCTTGATTTTTTCTTTTTACCACACTATATCTCCAAAATAATTTATGTAGATTCAGCTTTCTGAATAGTTCTTGGTTCCTCCAATATCTACTGTTTGGGCTGCTATCATCTCTTACTTAACTTATTCGACAGGTTTTTTCATATGCCTGCCTTCAGGTATAACCTTACTACTATCTGTTCTTCACCCTGAAAACAGAAATGTATTTACATAGCATAATAATGATGGAATTTCTGAATTTACATAAGTTTGTTGGGCCTGCATTTTCCTTGGAATGGAATGGAAATTATTTTAACATAGTTTATGAAATTTTTCAATATGTGAATTCTCTCATTCCATCCTTCCTAGCCATTTTTTTGTACTTCTTATCTTACAGAATGCTCCTTAGACACAAGGATGGCAAGACTGCATCTTATATACTTCGGACATGTTGTCAGGAAGGATCACTCCCTGGAGAAGGACATCATGCTTGGTAAAGTCGAGGGTCAGCAAAAGAGAGGAAGATGCTCAATGAGATGGATTGATGCAGTGGCTGTAACAATGGGCTCAAGCATAAAACAATGATTGTGAGCATGGCATAGGACAGGGCAGTGTTGCATTCTGTGGCATATATGGTCGCTGTGAGTCACAAACAACTTGATGGCACCTAACAACAACAAACATCTTACACTCAGTATTAAAAAGCAGTGGATGAGAGCCCAGCTTTCTTATTCAACTTCTCTAGGTTCAAAATGAAGGCTTGTTCATTTCTGTATGATACTGGGCAAATTGCTTCATCTTTTTGAGCCCCAACTTCCTTTACTGTAAAAGGTGGGGATGAAAGTGATAATAATTGTATCTACCCTACTTTTTTTTTTTACCCTACTAGGTTGATGTATTAAATAAGTAAACGATGAAAAGCTTGGGGGCAAGTTTTGTGCTTTGTAAGCATCAGTTCTTTGTATCCAGCTCTAGAGCCCTATTTTTAGTTCTCTGAATATATCGTATTATTTTATATCTATGTGGTTCTGCAATATTAACCTTGCAGCCCTAGAATTCTGTCTACAACTCTACTCGCTCAGATTATCTCCTTATTTTTCAGGTTTCAGTATAGAAATTACCACTTTCGGGAGCCTTTGTTTATCTCTCAATAGAGGATTGGGTGTTTTATCTAAGGGATCTCTTTTAACACCTATAAGCTACCCTATCTGAAAGCACCTATCACAGTGTTTTATCTTTTCTTGTTTCTTTCTTTTTTTGCCTTCCAGCATATAAGCTTCATGAACCTGGAGACTATGCCTTGTTCATGGGTGTATGTAGTTCAAACATAAGCCCTTGTATGAAGAATACACTCAATCAAATGTCTGTTAAGCCCAACCCAAAAGAGAGCTCCCGAAAAGGTCAATTGTTGTAAGAAATAATTCTAAATAGAAGCTTTATTGGTGTGGAAGTGAGGCAAAATAGATGATGTCAATCTTATTCCTTCACCTTTATTCCAGGATTTAATTCCAACAAAAGCAATATTGAATGCCAGTTCTATGGAAACAGAAAATGACATCGGGGATGCCCAATTTGGATTTTCCCTAAGAGAACATGTATAACTGTGACACTGAGTCTGGTTCAGAAACTAGGAGATCCTGGTGTTGGTAATACTAACTCAAGTGGAAATATTGTTTGTACAAGTTCTTCCAGAGTCTTGATAAGGTTAAAGGAAGCTGCGTTGAAATATGATACTTCTGCTTCTGCAATCTGTGACCAACTTATTCGTGCTGATTTTTGTAAAAGTAAATTGAGAACTTAATACATTCTTACTCTGTAATACTGTGTTTGTTTCTGTGTATTTTCTACGAAGGAGATAGAAAGAGAAGAAGGAGAAGGAAGGGACAGAGGATACGGAAGAGGAGGAGGAAAAGAAGAAGAAGGAGGGATAGGAAGGGGAGGGGAGAGAAGAAGAGAACCATATACTTACCATATATTTCCATGATCCGTAGTGTCTGTAGTGCATCTGAAATGATGCAAGGAACGAACCGCTACTGTGTACCATGAAACTCTTCACCAAGACACTGTGTTGTGCCATGTAAAATAATTAATCAAGGAGAATGGCAATTTTGTGCTAATAAAAGTAATCTGCTAGTTTTGTTGAATGACTAAGAAGTGCAACGAGCCCTTTATATTATAAAATCAGCAAATATCCCACAGGTTTCAAAGTAATAAACCTTCATTTTTTGCTTGGTAAATATTAAGCTTATATGCTACATGTTTGGTCATGATTAATTTAGCCTTCATAAAAATCCATTGATATAAATACTACTCTATACATTTTGGAACTCCTGATGGCAGAGTGGTTAAGAGCTGTGACTGCTAACCAAAACGTCGCAGTTCAAATCCACCAGGCACTCCTTGGAAACTCAATGGGGCAGTTCTACTCTGTCCTATAGGATCTCCGTGAGTCAGAATCGACCTGAAGGCTAAGGGTTTTGCTTTTTTTTTTTTTTTTTTAATACACATTTTATAAGATGAACGGACCAGTATGATCTCTCTCTTTCCTTTAAGGAAAAGTTTTGCCCATCATTGGCAGAAAACTACATCCTCTAGTCCAAAATTTAATATTAGTCTTGGACCCTTTTTCTCTCCTTTAATTTTTATTATCACTTCAAATGTCACATGCACCTATCCGCCAAAAATTTACTGAGTTCAACTAAACATGGTATTAAATACTAGATTAGAACTGTGGAGAAAATACGCGTATTCCAAATCCTCAGGTATAATATAGCCTGAATAGGAAAATGAAGGTTAATTAAATTTTTAAGCATAAGAACACAAAATGAAAAACTGAAATATGTTACATAAGGAAAAATAAAACAAATTACACATAATTCAATATTTTTCACCAACACTGTAATTCAAAGGAGTCAATTATTTTTCAGTCTTCCTAATTCATTGTCCAGATTTCACATGCATACGAGCCAATTGTGAACATCATTTCTTAGGCCAGGCATACCTTAGTCCTCAAAGTGACATCTTTGCTTTTTAACACTTTAAGGAGCACTTAGCAGTAGACTTGCCCAATGCAATATATGTCCTTTGATTTCTTGACTCCACGTAAAATGAAGTCCTTAACAACTTCAGTATTTTCTCCATTTATCATGATGCTATTTATTGGTCCCATTGTGAGGATTTTTGTTTTCTTTACTTTGATGTACAATTCATACTGAAAGATATAGCCTTTGATCTTCATCCGTAAGTGCTTCAAGTCCTCTTCCCTTTCAGCAACCAAGGTTGTGTCATCTGCACATTGCAGGTTGTTAATGAATCATCCTCCAATCCTGCTGCCACATTATTTTTCGTAGAGTCGAGGTTCTCAAATTATTTACTCAGCATACAGATTGAATAAATATGGTGAAAGGATACCAGCCTGATGCACACCTTCCCTGACTTTAACCCATGCAGTATCCCTTGTTCTGTTCGAACAACTGCCTCTTGATCTATGTTCAGGTTCCTCATGAGCACAATTAAGTGTTCTGGAATTCCCATTCTTTGCAATCTTATCCATAATTGGTTATGATCCACACAGTCGAATGTCTTTGCATAGTCAAGAAAATACAGGTAAACATCTCTGATATTCTCTGCTTTCAGCCATGATCCATCTGACATCGGCAATGATGTCAGAGTATGAGTACAATTTATTATAATTAGAGAATTCAGAGGCAAAAAAATCCACAGGAATAATGAACGGTGAGCTCTGCCTACTTATTCTCATTTTAATTTTCCTCAATTTTTATAATAACATGACTTCTCTTTCCAATGATGAACAAATAACAATAATACTGTTTAGATAGAATAGCACTAAAAGGCAAATATGATCTATGGATTTGCAAAATACCCCCTTCATTCAGTGCCTCTTTTAATTCAATATTTCTGCTTTCCAGGGCGTTCTGAATATTGTGCAAACCTAGTCCGGCTTTTGGCAACACAGTTAATTTAGATATAGAATGCTTCTTGAACCCATAAACAATTTTCATTAATGACTTCTAAATAACTGTTAGATTAACAGGCAAACACTTAATTACTGTCTTTTTTTTTTTTTTTTGATCAGGCAAGAAATTCTGATACAAACTAACATGGTGTTTATTTAGGAAGCTACTTACTTTAAAAAGTCACTGACAGTTTCAAAGATTTAAGCCTATGAAATATACATTACAGATGAAAAGGAAACCATACATTTGAATAACAATTGAAAGCCCGTGGTTTTCACTACTTTCCATTTCCAAATTTTAAAATATTTATTGTAGATAGTAGATGTCTGAGGAAATAGTATGAGTCATGGCAGAAGGATCTACCTAAGGAGAGCCAGCTTTCCACTAAGTTTCAAAAAGTGAGAGTTACTTCCAAAGCTGGCCACAAATCAAGGTCTGTCTTCAACCTTTTCTCCCAAAATCTGTACTACTAGTGTGTTGATATATCAGCTCAATCTCTCAGTGCAGGATTCAGAGTATCCAAGCCCACAGAGAAGGTTGCAAAAACTTAGAATGGCAATTATTAATTTATAGTACTTATTTATATTATAAACCTGTCATTTGGACATGATACTAGAGTCCTTTGAACAGTGATTTTTATTCCTGTAAGCAAGCTGCATGGAATGTGAAACTATAATTCGAATAAGATTGATCAGTTATATAATTTGAATTTTTATTAGCCTCAGGCTAAGTGTCAGGCAATGATTTTATTTACAGAGACAATAGGACTTGACGGACCATATATGATATATGGTTAAAGCTTCAACAGATACAAAAGATTTTACTGACCAAAAATAATCTGTATTTTTTGAGTATTTAATATATTATAGCTATGGTGTTAGGAGGCTTCCAGCTGTTATTTTACTTTATCAAACAATGAAATCAATGCAAAATATTAACAAGTAAGATATTATCAAGTGAAATTAATGTAAGATATTATCAAGTAAAATCAATGTATATAAAAATGAAATAGTTAAATTAAGTATAGTAGGTATTGGCCAAGTTTGTGGTGCCCATCATCTTTTGAGCATCACTCCAGCTTTTGAACAAATTCTACTATTATGAGATCTGTCTTCCAAGTAGAAATGAGAATTCTTTAGCTCAGACACTCTTGCCACTAGGACTAAACTGTATCCTATGCTTCCCCAAGGAAATACAACAGCAAGAGATTTCACTTAGAGGCACTATGTGAGGAAGCTGATGAGCATGTGGTCTTTCTTTGGGAACATATGTGTTGGAGGCTCTTAAAGAGCAGCAGCGGGGAAGCTCCTGGAGTCTAGTCCCATGACTCATTACTGCCAGTGATAGTTTCTCTTGATGACATAAATCTCAGAGTGCAGTTGCTTGTTCCAAAATACATACCTTTTAGCTTGGTTTTCTCATTTTTCTGAAGATTTTGCAAGCAACCTAATATTTTTCAATAAATTATGTTCTGCCTGTACTATTCAGAGTGGATTGTGTTATTTGCCACTAAGAATCCTGTCTAACCCATCAAATTACACAGATTTTAAAGCTATTTATTTTTCATCCGCACCTCCAAGATGTAAACCTAGGTTTGTCTGATTTTGATATATATTTTTTATAGTATATATATGTCATATATGTACAGATATATATTCCAGAACATACACGTAGTCTATATATATATATGTAAACCCATTGCCTTTAAAAGCCAAAAACCAAACCCAGTGCTGTTGAGTCGATTCCGACTCATAGCGACCCCAGAGGACAGAGTAGAACTTCCCCATAGGGTTTCCAAGGAGTGCCTGGCAGATTGGAACTGTCAACCCTTTGGTTAGCAGCCGTAGCACTTAACCACTACACCACCAGGGTGCCCCCATTGCCTTTAGTGGATTCCAACTCTCCAACTCATAGTGACCCTATAGGACAGAGTAGAACTGCCCCACAGGGTTTCTAAGGATTGGCGATTTGCTGGTGGATTTGAACTGCCGACTTTTTAGTTAGCAGCCAAACTTGTTTTAACCACTATGCCACCAAGGCTTTCTCTCTCTCTCTCTCACTCTCTCTCTATATATACACCCACATTTTTATGCATTTATAATATTATAACTATATACACATATACTTATTTTAGAATATATATTTAATGTATACACATACCCACACATATATAGCCTTTAACTTTCTATAGAAATGAACCAATCGCCCACTACCTTTAACAATCTGATATGTTTAACAAGCCTTCTTTGGGAAATGATCAAGTAATCCTTGATAAACTTGAGTAGTAGTAAAGTTTATTAGATTTGATAGTTTTTCTACAGAAAATATTTTTATTGATCTTAGGTTTCTCACACTGATCTTCCATATACATTGCTGGAGATAGTATAGGTGTGTGTGTGTGTGTGTGTGTGTGTGTGTGAATGTTTGTATGTATATATGGTGTGTGTGCATGTATCCACATGTACATATATATGCATATACACACACAGCAAACCAGTTGCTGTTGAGTTGATTTGGACTCATGACAACCCCATGTGTCTCAGAGTAAATATGTGCTCCATAGGGTTTTTCCTTTCTACAGAAGCATCTCCGAGTGGATTCAAATAGCCACGCCTTTGGTTAGCAGTTGAGCGCTTAACCATTGACACCACCCAGGACCTCCATGTACACACACACACACAGACATTTCTATTTTGAAATCTGTCTTCTTATCTTAGATATAATAAGATATCTTAGATAGGATAAAATGGCAGAGCTGTAAGGCTTTCAGTTTCTAGAAACATTAAAACCACAAGAAACTCCTTCATAATTTCTCTGACTTTCATCTATTTTTCTCTCTCTTAATAAAATCTCTTTTAGTCTAGAGTACATCTATTTACAAAAATAATTGAAAAAACTCCAAGGCTCAGGTAATAAATATTGAACAGCACTATTATAAAATAGGTTTTTTACACATATACAATATTTCAACCACATTATAGATTTAATCATTTCTACGATTTCATCAGTAATTTTGAATACCATGTAAAGGTGCTTCTGTGAAAGAAGCAAAGAAAAAAGTGTTTTTCAACCAACTCACAAAGGATTTTGTGTAAGAGATTTTTTGTAAGCTAGGTATATCTCTATTTTTAGATAAAATATTATTTAGTTGTTTTTACTTTGTTCCTTAAATTAATTTACAGTTATTAAGGACACAAATCTGTTTCTATGTGTAGTTTAGTAATTAGCAAGCATGCATAGTGATCAGGTAGATTTTTTTTCTTTTACTGTGGTAAAAAATATGTAACTTAAAATTTGTTGTTCTAACTATTTTTAAGTTTACACTTCAGTGGCATTAAATACGTTCACAATGTTGTGCAGCCAACACCAGTTTCCATTTTTATCACCCCGAATGACACTGTGACAATCTGTCTTTTGTGTATTTGATGATTCACACTTAAATATTGATATACCCAAAAATATTGATATGCTTGGTTTAATATCTACTATACTTTTAACTATTTTGCATTAGTTGTACTTGTTGTTTGTTTTTGCTCCCCCCTTCTCTGATTGTTGCTGAAGATTTTACATACTTCCATTTTATCCCCTTTCATTTATTTATTTATTTATTTATTGTATTTTAGGTGAAATTTACAAATCAAGTCAGTCTTTCATAAAAAAAGTTGTACACACTTTGCTATGTACTCCTAGCTGCTCTCCCCTAATGAGACAGCACATTCCCCCTCTCCACCCTGTATTCCCCATGTCCATTCAACCAGCTCCTGTCCCGTCTTTCTTCTCATCTTGTCACCAAACAGGAGTTGCCCACATAGTCTCATGTGTCTACTTGAGCCAAGAAACTAACTCCTCACCAGTATCATTATCTATCTTATAGTCCAGTCCAATCTCTGTCTGGACAGTTGGCTTCAGGAATGGTTCCAGTCTTGGGCTATCAAAGAGTCCAGGCACCGTGACCGTTAGGGTCCCTCCAGTCTCAGTCAGACCATTAATCTAAAAAAAAAAAAAAAAATCATGCTCATTGATTATATCCCCCACGTGTCTGTCAGTTTGTCGTACTCTGGGGGCTTGTGTGTTGCCGTGATGCTGGAAGCTGGTCTTTTTATAAGAATTTGAGATCTGCATCCCACTGATCTCCTGCTCCATCAGGGATTCTCTGTCATGTTCTCTGTCAGGGCAGTGATCAGTTGTAGCCTGGTACCACCTAGTTCTTTCTGTCTCACGCTGATGGAGGCTCTGGTTTATGTGGCCCTTTCTGTACCCTGGGCTCATCTTTACCATATGTCTTTGGTGTTCATTCTCCTTTGCTCCAGGTTATCTCCTTTCTTAATATTAATTGTGGTTCCTTTAAAATACCTTGTAGTTTTGCCCTGTAAAAATCCAATATATTGTTTTATTACTATTTTAAACTGTCACCTTTCAAATGCATTAAAAACAAATAAAACAAAAATTCTTATTTTTACCTTTATTTACTCTGTCTGTGATGTTCTTTTCTTTATATTGATTCCAGCTTCTGACCAATACAGTTTTTTTCCTTTTCCTCGAAGAACTTGTTTTAGCATGTATTGCAGGGCAGGTCTGCTGGCAGTGAATTCTTTCACATTTTTTTTGTTTGTTTTAGTTTTTGAAAGTCTATGTCTCCTTATTTTGGAAGGATACGTTTGCTGAATATAAATTCAATGCAGTTTTCGTTTTCTATTGTATTTTTTATTTCAATATTTTAAGTATTTCAGTCCATTTTATTCATGCTTGCATGGTTTCCGGAAAGAATTTTGATGAAATGCTTACTTTGTTCCTCCATAAGTAAGATATTTCTTTCCTCTGGTTTCTTTGAAAATTTTCTCTTTGTCTTTGGTTTTCTGCCATTTGCATATAATATATCTAGGTGTAGATTTATTTCTTATTTATTCTGCTTAGTGTTCTCTGAGTTTCCTGAATCTGTGGTTTGACGTCTGTTATTAATTTTGGAAAATACTCAGCTATTATTACTTTAAAAACTTTTTCTGCTTTATTCTCTCTTTTTTCTCCTTGTGTTATTTTAATTACATTTTGCCACAGTTCCTGAATAATGTTTTGTTTTTTGTTTGTTCATTTTTCTTTTTTGTTTTTGGTGCTGTTTATTCTTTTTTTTTTTTTTTTTTGCATTACAGCTTAGAAAGTTCCAATTGGCCTGGCTTCAAATTTGGTGAGTCTTTCCTTGGAAGCTATCAAAGATATTAATAATTGTCTTTACAGTGTTTCTGATTTCTAGCATTTCCTGTTAATTATTTATTAGAGTTTCCAGCTCTCTGCTTACATTATACATTTTGTTTCTTGTATGATTTCTACTTTTCCCATTAGGGACTTTGACATGTTAATCATAGGTATTTTTGATTCTCTATATGATAATTCCAAAATCTACATCATATTTGAGTACTTGCTTTGTCTGTTTACACTGTTTTCTTTGCCTTTGAATGACTAAACATACAAATGGACAATAGCCAGACCATATAAAAAGTAGAATTCTGACCCACAACCTGCATCAAGCAACCATGGAAGCCAAACCACTTACTGCAGCAACCAGTGCAGGAAGTCAAATCACTGTCTGCAACAAGAGGGGCTAATTTGAAGTGGAACATCCTATGTTATTGGTTAGAGGAACATATTTAGCTTTCTCTTGTTGGAACTAAGTCAGAAGCAGGGACAAAAATTGAGGAAGCTGTCAGTTACTGATTAGTTACTCACTATTCTGGGCTTATCGTTAATGTCTGACTCCCCAGGGTCTCTGCAACTGTTCTTGTAATACAGAGGTGAACAAATATCTATATATCCATAGATTTCTCTATATAATACACAGAAATATAGCCACATTTTTCAATTCTCACTTCTCATTTCACTAAAAAAACAAAAACAAAAAAATCCCACTGTGGTCAAGTTGATTCCAACTCATAGAGGCTCCACAGGGTTTCCGAGGCTTTGCATCTCTAAGGAAGCAGACTACACATCTTTCTTTTGCAGAGCCGCTGTGGTTTGGAAACAACAACATTTAGGTTTGTGGTTGATTGCTTTAATCACTGCGTCATTGGAGCTCCTTTACTAAGACTTTACAAAAGCACTTGACATAATTTTAGGGAAACTACATGTTTTTTCAGATTCTACTACAAAATGAAAATGTGGGGTCCTTTGTTCAAAAAAGCAGGAAAGACTCTCCTTCAAATGCACTAAAGTATAAAGCTTTGTCTTTTCTTCTGCAGTCTCTCTCTCAACTTGTCATGGTGTTTTTGTTTACTATTCAATGCCTTTAAAAGTACCATACTTTTATGCAAATAGCATGCATGTTATACATTTTTTGCCAACCACGCTACCTCCCCTCACTATTTTCATAATCAAGTTATTCTGGGCATTATATACTTGGACAAATTATTTATGTGAGTGCATTATTTGAGAAAACATGATATAGAAAAATTAAAATTTTAAATTATTTGCGTAAATTTTGCCGTTTGTCTTCATATTGTACAATATCAGTTTTAAATGCAAATATAAGACCACTAAACTTCCACAATTAATATTTCATTGCTTATACACACACATATATTTTATCATTATTAAAAACGTAACACAGCAAAAAGAAAAAACTAACGTAACTGTTGATACATGTACATTCTCTACCTTTGATTTAACGATGAGTAAGTTTTTTTTTTTTTAAGGAAGGACCGGAAACCCTAGTGATGTAGTGGTTAAGAGCTATGGCTGCTAACCAAAAGGTCAGCACTTCAAATTCACCAGGTGCTACTTGGAAACTCCTTCTGTCCTATAAGGTCACTATAAGTCAGAATCGACTCCATGGCAACAGGATTTTTTTTTTTTAAGAAAGGCCTGAAAAGAAAAGCAATTATGGCTTTCCTTATCTTTTCATTTTTTTCTGTCATCAATTTTAGCGTTAGTGAACAGCTAATACAGGGAGTAGCACAAGAAAGGCTAAGACAGGATTACTTGATCATATGTTTTCTTAGAATATCATTTCCTTTTTCTGCCTTGAGGCAAGTTATCATTTGAGCCGGATCTCCTGAGGTTATCACTGACTCCATTTACTCTGCCATAGATGTAACATGTTGTTAGGTGCCATCAAGTCAGTTCCTACTCATGCTAACCTACTACACAATAGAATGAAACTGTGCCCAGTCTTA
This sequence comes from Elephas maximus indicus, assembly GCF_024166365.1. Classification (NCBI taxonomy): domain Eukaryota; kingdom Metazoa; phylum Chordata; class Mammalia; order Proboscidea; family Elephantidae; genus Elephas; species Elephas maximus. The sequence goes on along the minus strand of NC_064842.1, from coordinate 56,944,436 downwards.
CTCCATCCTTACAACTATTCCTATGTTTGAGCCCTTTGTTGCAGCCTCTGTGTCAATATATCTCATTCACAGTCTTTCTCTTTTTTGCTGACCATTTACTTTAACAAGCATGATGTCCTTCTCCAGGGATTGGTCCCTGCTGATAATACATCCAGAGTAAATGAGATGAAGTCTTGTCATTCTCCCTTCTAAGAAGAATTCTGGCTGTACTTCTTCCAAGAGAGATTCCTTCATTCTTCTGGAAGTCCGTGGTATATTCAGTGTTTTTTACCAAAACCATAATTCAAAGGTACGAAGCATTTATTTATTGTTCAGTTCTCATGTGCATATGAGGCAATTGAAAATACCAGGGCTTGGATCAGGCACCCCTTTTCCTCAAAGTGACATCTTTGCTTTTGAACACTTTAAAGAGGTCTTTTGCAGCAGATTTGCCCAGTGCAATATGTCCTTTAATGTCTTGACTGTTACTTCCATGAGCATTGATTGTGGATCTGAGTAAAAAGAAATCCTTGACAATTTCAAAATTTTTTTCCATTTATCATGGAGTTGCTTATTGGTCCAGCTGTGAGGATTTTTGTTTTCTTTGTGCTGAGGTATAATCCATACTGAAGGCTGAAGTCTTCGATCTTCATCAGTAAGAATTTTAAGTCTTCTTGGCTTTCAGCAAGCAAGGTTGTGTCAACTGCATATCACAGATCGTTAGCCTTCCTCTAATCATAATGCCGAATTCTTCTTCAGATAGTCCAGCTTTGTGGAATATTTGCTCAAGATATAAATTGAGTAAATATGGTGAAAGGATACAACCCTGAAGCACAACTTTTCTGATTTTAAACCAAGCAGAATCCCCTTGTTCTGTTTGAACAACTACTTCCTGGTCTACGTACAGGTTCCACATGAACACAGCTAAGTATTCTGGAATTCCCATTCTTCACAATGTTAGCCATAATTTGTTATGAACCATAGAGTCAAATGTCTTTGTGTAGTCAATAAAACACAGGTAAACATCTTTCTCATATTCTCTGCTTTCAGCCAAGGTCCATCTGACATCAGCAGTGATATCCCTCTTTCCATGTACCCTACTGAACCTGACTAGAATTTCTGACAGTTCTTTGTCCATGTTCACCTGCAGTTATTTCTGAAATATCTTCAGCAAAATTTTCCTTGCAGGTGATACTAATGATATTGTCTGATACTTTTCGCATTTTGTTGGATCATCTTTCTTTGGAATTGGCTCGAATATAGATCTCCTCCAGTGGGTTGGCCAGGTAGCTGTCTTCCTAATTTCTTGGCATGACAAGTGAACACTTCCAGCCCTGCATTCATTTTTCCAAGCATCTCAACTGGTGCTGTGACAATTCTTAGAGTCTTTTTTTTCACCAATGACTTTGATATAGCTTCGACTTCTTTCTTCAGTACTATTTGTTCTTGATTATATGTTACTTCCTGAAATGGCTGAACACTGACCAATTCTTTTTGTCACAGTTCCTGTGTATTCCTTCCATCCTCTTTTGATGCTTGCTATTTCGTTCAGTTTTTTGCCTCTAGAATCATTCAACATTGAAACTTGAGGTTTACTTTTTTTCTTCTGTTTCTTCAGTTTGAAAAATGCTGAACATGTTCTTAGCTTTCAGTTTTCTAACTCAAGGTCTTTGCACATTTCATTATAATACTTCTCTTTGTCTTCTCAAGCTGCCTTTTGAAATCTTCTGTTCAGCTCTTATTTTTCTTCAGCTTCAACTTGAACTTGCATATGAGCAATTGATGGTCTATTCCACAGTCAGCTCCTGGCCTTCTTCTGACTGATGATATTGAGCTTTTCCATCATCTCTTTCTACAGACGTGGTCTATTTGATTCCTGTGCATTCCATCTGTTAGGGTCCACAATTATGGTCTCTATTTACGTTGTTGAAAAAAAGATATTTACGATGAAGAAGTTATTGGTCCTGCAAAATTCTATCATGTGATCTCCAGCATTGTTTCTATTACCAAGGCCATATATTCCAACTACTGACCCTTCTTCTTTGTTTCCAAATTTCTCATTCTAGTCACCAGTGATTATCAATGCATCTTGACTGCATGTTCTATCAATTTCGGACTGCAGAAGTTGGTAAAAAATCTTCAATTTCTTCTTCTTTGGCCTTAGCGGATGGTGCATAAACTCAAACAATAGTCGTATTAACTGCTCTTCCTTGTTGTTGTTGTTAGGTATATCCAGTCAGTTCCAACTCGTAGAGACCCTATGTACAATAAAACGAAACTGGTCTTTCTTGTAGGCATATGGATATTATCCTATCACTGACAGTGTTGTGCTTCAGGATATATCTTGAAATGTTCTTTTTGACAATGAATGTGATGCCATTCCTCTTCAATTTTTCATTCCTGGCATAGTAGTCCACATGATTGTCTTATTCAAAATGGTAAATAGCAGTTCATTTCAGCTCACTAATGCCTAGGATATTGATCTTCAAATGTTCTATTTCATTTTTAACAACTCCTAATTTACCTTTATTCATACTTCATACAGTCTACATTCGGATTACTAATGGATGTTTGTGGCCATTTCTGCTCATTTTGAGTCATGCCACATCAGCAAAAGGAGGTCCCAAAAACTTTACTTCATCCACATCATTAAGGTCAACTCTACTTTCAGGAGTTTGTCTTAATCTGGAAGCTCCATTGGAACATGTCCTCCATGGGTGACCCTCCTTGTATTTGAAATACCAGTGGCATAGATTCCAGCATCATAGCAACGTTCAAGCCACCACAGTAAGACAAGCTGACAGACAAGTGGTGTCTCAAAGTAGAAGTTATATGTTTACCTTGAATTTACTTTGAATTTTGCTGCACTGCCATGCGCTGTGGGGCCACTGGAACTTTGTGCCAAATGCACCTCAAATGCTATAAGAAACTAGAGCCTTAAGGAATGACGAATATGTGTATTTAACATATATCCTCTACTTATGTGCATACTCCATTGTCCAATAGGATTTCATTTACTCACCTGTTCAAATAGGAAATGATTAAGAATTTCAACATTATGATAGCATGTGTCAGATCAAGCATAGGACCCTTCTGTGTACGCGGCTCTGTGTGAATGCAGAGATCATACATCATGATGCCGGACTTACATAGTTGACCACACTCTCTTGAAATATTTTCTTCTCTTGGCTTCTGGACACCCTGCTCTCCTTGTTTTTCCCCAACTTCCTGATTTCTGCTTTTCGATAGGTTTGAGATTAGTCCTCAAGTATCTTTTCATCGCCGTAGGTACCCATTCTTTAGCCATCACTTTTAAAAGCTTTGACGAAGCTGATGATATTAATATCTATCTAGATCTGAATTCAGAAACCCTGGTGGCGTAGTGGTTAATTGCTACGGCTGCTAACCAATAGGTTGGCAGTTCAAATCCGCCAGGTGCTCCTTGGAAACCCTATGGGGCAGTTCTACTCTGTCTTATAGGGTCTCTATGAGTTGGAATTGACTTGACGGCAGTGGGGTTTTTTTTGTGTTGTTTTGTTTAGATCTGAATTCTTCAGCAAACTGCAGGTTTATGTATCCAACCATCTACTCAAACTCTTTTCACTGTGCGTTCAATAAGCTTCGCCAAAAGCAAAGTGTTAACCTGCCCTTCCCCAATTTTAGCAGTCTTGGAAATGGCACCTTTATTCACCCAAATTGAAACTGTTGGTATCTGTCTTGTTTCTTTTTTCAATACCACTCATTAAATTAATCAATAAATCCTTTCTGCTGTACCTTAAAAATATTTCCACAATCTAACCACTTTTTCTTACTACCAATGTTATTGGAAATGCTTTCGTTTAATCCACCACCATCCTCCACCTGAACTTTTGCAACAGCTTCATAACTAGTTTCTATGATTCCTCTCTTACTATCAATAGTTTATGTTCCGTCAACAGCCAAAGTGATCCTGTTAATACATTAATCAGATAAGGTTACTTTCCTTCTTTGAACCTGCCAATGACTAACTTATCAAACCCAAAATCCTTAGGAAAGTCTACAAGTTTCAATGACAACTAATAATAACAACAGCAATACATACATATAACTTCTTGAAGTAATACTTAATTGGGTCTGGCCCAGCACCCTGAGGTCAGGTACATAAATATTTCTACAATGAAATTCTGTACATAAATGCGTCGGTTAGAATTCTCTGGAGAAACAGAACCATACATATATAAATATGTATATATGCATGCATATGTATATATATATATACACACATGTGAAATTTCTGTGGGTTCTATTCTGGGAAAAGAGACCATGAGAGTGTGAGAGTGAGGGAAAGAGACAGAGAGGGGTTTTAAAGAAATGGCTCCTTTTTCTCTGGGAAACCTCAGTTTTGTTCTTAAGGCCTTCAACTCAGTGGATGAGGCACACCCACATTATTGAAGATAATTTCCTTTACTAAAAGTCAAATTCTTATAAATGTCAATCACATCTATAAAATACTTTCACAGCAAAATCTAGACTAGTGTTTCACCACATAGCTGGGCTCCGTAACTTAGCCAAGTTGACACATAAAGTTAACCATCATAATAACTTGTGCAAATATTTGTGGGAAGAGCTATCAAGGTAGAGGGAACAGCAAGCGCAAATACACTGAGTTGGGAACATTTCCTGGTCAAGAAAAACATGGAAGCAAGGTGTGCCTCTTGTCAACGTGAGAAGGTAAGAGAAGGAGAGAAAGGTTAGTTATGGAGGAGGCAGAGGCCTGATCTCTTTGGTCATGTGGGGCACTGCAGGGATTCTGACTATAACACAGACTGAGATGGAGAATCATAATCATTGAGAACTTTGAGCATGGGAGTGACATGACTTGTTTTACATTTTAAAAGAACAACTTTGACATCCATATTGAGAATACACTGACATGCGGGTGGAAATAAGGATGTTGTTGTTGTTAGGTGCCATCGAGTCAGTTCCGACTCATAGCGACCCTATGCCCAACAGGACGAAACACTGCTCAGTACTGAGCCCTCCTTACAATCGTTGTTACGCTTGAGCTCATTGTTGCAGCCACTATGTCAATCCATCTCGTTGAAGGTCTTCCTCTTTTCCACTGACCCTGTACTCTGCCAAGCATGATGTCCTTCTCCAGGGACTGATCCCTCTTGACAACATGTCCAAAGTACATAAGACGCAGTCTGGCCATCCTTGCCTTAAGGAGCATTCCAATCCTGCTGCCTCATTCTTCTTCATATAGTCCAGCTTCTCATTTATTTGCTCAGCATACAGATTGAATAAGCATGGTGAAAGAATACAACCCTGATGCAGAAGCAGGGAAATCAGTTAGGAAAAAAAAAAAAAAAATTTTTTTGGAGGTCCTCACAATAACTTAAAAAAAAAAAACCAAACCCAGGGCTGTCCAGTCGATTCCGACTCATAGCGACCCCATAGAACAGAGTAGAACTGCCCCATAGAGTTTCCAAGGAGCGCCTGGTGGATTTGAACGGCCAGACCTTTGGTTAGCAGCTGTAGCACTTAACCACTACGCCACCAGCGTCAGTAGTTCAAATCCACCAGGCGCTCCTTGGAAACTCTATGGGGCAGTTCTACTCTGTCCTATAGGGTCGCTATGAGTTGGAATTGACTCGATGGCACTGGGTTTTTCACAATAACTTAGGCAAGAAATTATTGTGGCTTGGCTAGAGTTTTGAGGACAAAAAATTTAGGTACAACTGATAGAGTTTGCTGATGGGTTGAATGTGGGCTGTAAAAAAAAAAGATAAGAGTTTCACAAAGGATTTTTTAGCTTAATCAGTGTGAAGGATAAGAGTGCTGTTTCCTGAGAGGGAGAATACTGCAAGAGCCACCAATTCTGATAGAAAAAAAAAATTAGGACTGAGTTTTTCACTATATTTAGTTTCATGTGTCTACTAGATATCTAAATGGAGATATCAAATAAGCTGCTGAATCTGGTGATCAAAATTGGAGACGTAGACTTGGGAGAGTTCAGTACAGTTGTGTATATAAAATCATGACATCGGATAACATTATAGAGAGAACAGGTGATGACATTATAGATAGAACAAAGAAGAATCATTAGGCCTGAACACAGGGGTATCCAACATTTAGATATCTATGACAATACCGGAATCAAGCAATAAAGACTGAGAAAGAATAAGAGAGAAACTGAGCTAAACTAGTATCCCAGGACGTAGTGAAGAATATGTTTCAAGGACAAAGGAGTAAAAAGTTGTGGGAGATATCAAGTATGATGAGGACTGAAAATTGATCATTGTATATAGCAACATGGAATTGACCAGTGTTAGTCATAAAAGTTGTTACATTTGGTGGGTGGTGAATGGCAAAGATTAATTGAATGAATTCAAGAAAATTACGAGGATAGGAGAATTGAAAAATACAAGTATAAAAAATGTATTTGAGGTGATTTGTTTTTAAATGGGTAGATAAATGGGATGGTAAAAAACCCAAATTGTAGGCAAACATGAGTTCAAGGAAGAATTTTTACCCAGATTAAAGCTAAAACAACATGTTAGCAAGCATGTATGTTGGTAGGTATGACTGACCAAAGAGACAAATGATGATACAGGAAAGGTATGGGAGAATTATTGGTGTGATTTCCCTTAGACAGGTGGGAAGGGGTAGAATCTAGTGCACAAGTATATGGACTGACCTGGATAGGACTATAGACATCTCATCTATGGTTAACAGAGGGAATGCAAATATAGATGCAAGTAGTAGAGAAATGTTAAGATGGGAATTTACGGAATGTGATTGCAACATTTTTCTTAGTTAAATAGGAAGGAATGTGGTCAGCTCAGAAGGAAGATTGGGGAGGGATTTTAAAGGTTGGTAGAGAGAAGAGGAGTTTCAAAAGAGTACCTATTGGAGCAGAAGGGTGAATAAAATAAGAACAGGTAGTGAAGTTTATATTATTAGTCCTTAATGTGGCTAATGTGCTTCTCTGTCAAGTTCAGGTACCCAAGAGGATGTGTAGAGTAGGTGGAGAGTTCAATTTAATCATAATTTGGTTTTAACAAAGAAATACAAAACAGAGAGAAAAGATGTTGAGTGTATTCGCAAACTATTCACTGTAGTGATGGACCTTTGAAGCAAACCTGGATAATGAAGGAAGTTTTAAAAGGAGAAGGGCTCACTTAAAAAAAAAAAAGGTACGTTCAATGGATTGTGTGAATTGAAGTGGACAGAAGATTAACGGAGTAAGTGTACTAGCAGGGATGATTAGGTGAGATAAGAGGTGCTACTGGGTTCTGGATGCTAGCCAGGAAATGCTTGAAATTGCAATTATAGAGGATAGCTATTGTTAGAAACAAAATGTCCAGGGTATCACTTGGAAGCAGACTGTGAAGTAGGATGGTGAAAGAAATCATATAACAGGAGGATGTTAAGAACAGAGATTCTCTATGGAACAGAGGCCCCAGAGAAGATGATTTGTTGATAGTCCCTTCCTTTATAGAATAAAATTATTTTAAGTAATAAACATGAAATAAGAACCTAGAAGTAATGATAAAAAAAAACACAGTTGCTTAAAATTTTCCTTTACTGAATTTTCCTGTGCAATCTCTGACTGTTTAAACACAGGGATGTACAATGCCAAGGGGAGCACAAACGATTCTCAAGGATCCCAAACCATAAGAACACACTCTCTCTTGACGTGAATACATGTAACAGATTCTGAACTCGAGGGGACCATCTATAGAAGTGAGAGTATTCTCACTTCGCATGGATTAAAATAATTATTGAAGTAATAATTTGATAATTTGAAACTAAATATTTTTTAGCTAGTATTTTAAAATCTTAATTTAAAACTAATGGTAACCACAACCATTGATTCAGAGGTAGCCCAAGAAAAGATTTTTTATTGGGGGGGGAGGGAGTAATATTTTATCACTGATATTGTACAGAAATGCTTCCATGTAGTGGTAACAAAAAGTAGATCAGGTGTACTGAGTTTTATTATTGTTTTTAAACCTTCCACATTCAATTCATTCCCTTCTTACCATTACCTGGAATAGAATGCTGTCATCACTCTGCTCTTAATATATCAAGGCAGTTGGAGTCTTATCTTGAAGGTATTAAAGTAATTCAGAAACAAGATTAGTGTTTAAGAGAATGATAGTAAATAAAGCTTAAAATCTAGGATGGAAGGGGAGTTACTTAAGTGTCCACAAAACTACTTGCAACAAAGAAAATAAGTGAATGGTATTATGTCATGGCATGAGGTTTTATGCTGTCTATACTAAGAGAGAAACAGATACCATGTCTGAACATGACAATGGGAAGTAAGGCAGACGCTTGCTCCATCCCATGATCAGTGGAAGAGTGTTACAGAACAGAAACCCATTGCTACCTGGGAAGGCAATGTCGTCAGAATTAAGCCTGAGTATGGCCTCCCAGATGCATGGGATGGTGCTAACACCCAGAAAAGGTATAATATAACATAACATAGGAGATGGGTTTCTGACTTCATGCTGTCAAAGATATCTTACCCTACATGCAATTTTTTAATCCCCAGCACAAATAGGATATGAGTGTATGTGGGAAATTGTGAATGTCTAAGATTTAAAGGGGAGCCATAATGTACTAAATACTTTTTATTCTCCATCAAGTAACACGTGCCTATCCCATTTAATTCAGGAGATAAAATTCATAACTCGAACTGTATGGTTTGTTTCCCAAGTATCACACTGCCCCTGATATAAAAACCCAGTGCCGTCGAGTTAATTACAACTCATAGCGACCCGGTAGGACAGAGTAGAACTGCCCCATAGAGTTTTCAAGGAGCACCTGGCGGATTCGAACTGCCAACCCTTTGGTTAGCAGCCGTAGCACTTAACCACTATGCCACCGATATATACCCAGATAAACTGCCTCACTTAGAAAATATGACGTCCAAAATTCAGAAAAAGTGTTGCCTTCTTTGTTGGCATTCTTGCTTCTACCTCTTCTCAGGGGAGGAAAAAAATTTTTAAAAATCATACCTCCTTATTCAGATATAAGGACAGGTGACAAATGAGACCCTTTGAACATAATGTAGAATTTTACTAGATGATGTCTCAATAGTTTGAAAGTTTACAGTATTCCAGGCTTTTGCTAAGTGCTTCAAATTGATGATCTCCTGTCTTCTTTACAACAATCCTTTGAGGGAGTTATAATTATTAAGCTCACTTTATAGATGAGGAAAATAAAGCTTAGGGAAGTCATCAAACTGCCTGTTATGAATTCAATTGTATCCACTGAAAAGTTATGCTGAAATTCTAATCCCTGCGCCTACGGATGAGAGACTGTTTGGAAACAAGGTCTTTGAAGATGTTATCAGTTAGGTTAACATGAGGTCACACTCAAGTAGAGTAGGTCTTAATCCTGTATGACTGGTGTTTTTATGAAAGAGAAGAAGATAAATTGAGGCAGACAGAGAGAAGAGATATGTTATGTGATGTTGCCACTTCAAGCAAAGAAATTTCTAAAGCTACAGAAGCTGGGAGTGAAGCGTGGAACAGCCTCAGAAGAAATCCGCAAAGCTGACATCCTGACTGTGGACTCCTAGCCTACAGAACTAAGAGACAATACTTGTCTGATCTTATAAGGTGCCCAGTTTGTGGTATTTTGTTACAGCAGCCCAGAAAACTAATATAGCGCCTAAGTTCATAGAACTGGCCAAGCGACTAAATTGGCGCTTAAATGGGTTTGCTGATTCTAGAGCCTGTGTTCTTGCCTGCTATATTATTTTGCCTTAATAAACAAAATAAAAATAAAACTACATACTAGCTTTCATTATTACTAAACATTAGATACTGAGTTTCACAACAAGAACCTTAAGAATATCTGCACGTTAGCCATTTCTGCAGAAGAAATTCCATCCCACCTCCTCGCTTCCCCCAAAGAAAGCAGATGGAGAGCAGATCCTCCATCTACCTACATCAATAAACCAACAGCACTGATTATAACAAAATTATCAATAAAGACATTTTTGGAGTTTACATATTCCAAAATATTAGAAAAAGTTATTTTCCTTTATATTATGTAACTCAAGATACAGCACTTAAAATCTTGGGGAGAAAAAATATACATTCACCCAACTGATGTTTAAAATGCTGTTGCCCTTACAAATTGTTTTCCCAGAAACCTTAGGTTTTAGGAAGTGCTAACTATGACAAAACTCCCCCTTCTCCCCATTTCTCTTCAGCCAGGAACTGGTGGCTACAAGAGAGCTACATTTAGATAAAATTAAATTTTATTTTAAAAATCCTAAATGGAAGAAATTTCAAACCACATTTGTGCATTAAAGTGATTCAAGCAGCTGCAATCAAGTTCTTTTCTTTTACCAAGATATTACAATGATTCATTGTGCTCTTTATTAATTTTAGTGCAATACACAGTCAATTAATTTAGTTTTGTATGCTGGGTGTGGGTACCTTTGTCTTGCCTAAAACTTTTAGGGTACAGACTATTTAAAACCTTGCATTTTCTTCACAATTGAACTGAGGCCTGATGCAGTGCTTCATGAGGAATAGTCGTTTAATACTTAGTTGCTTAATGATATTCTAAAATGTTTATCAAGGACTAGTTCCCTATACTGTAATTCTACTCTGAACCCATTCATACAGAGTGGTAAAGGGTAAATATGTATGTATACATACATATATACATATACATGTAGCTAATGTATTAATTGTTAGATTAATACATTAGTCTTTTCTCTATACACATACATATATGATGTATTTAAAAGAGATATAATATGTAATCTCTTATGTTCCAGATATATTTATTCTAATGGTTCCTAATCCAGGTACCATTCTAAGATCTGGGGATACAGCTGTCATTAAAACAGACAATGAACCTCCCTCATCACCTTTCTGTTCTAATTCAGAGTGTTAAGTAATAGGTAAAAATGTACAACTAAGGAAAATGGATAGAGGATGATTGAAAGGTGGGAGTAGAAGAGTACTCATTTTGATTTAGTCTTCATGGAAGACCATCTTGATGAGGTGTAGAGGCCTTCAAGCTAAGGAAACTGCAAGAGAAGTTTATAGAAAACAGAATCCAGGTTTTGTGAGGCTTGAAATTTGAACCTTCTTTTTAAAAAGTACAAAATTTCAAATATAATCTGTAACTACAAAAATGAGTATCCTTTTCAAATGAGAAAACACTGCACAACGAAATAGAACTTTTAAAATAGCTGACAAATGCAGCAAATACTACAAAATATAGGAAAAAAAAAACCCTAAAATTTATTAACTAACAAACTTCTGTATTATTTTTTTAAGATTTTTGGCTGCATACTCTCAAACACCTCCCTCGTGGCATTTGTTTTCTGAAGAGAAAATAGAAGGCTAATTCATTCTTTTGCTAGCATATTTGATCAAAATTTTTTAACAGATGGTTTAGAAAATTTCTCTCACTTTCAAAATAGGTTATTGTAAATGGCATGCAAAATTTTAGGATTATTGTCAAACTCGTAACATCTATAAAGTTCTTTTCACCTATAAGGTATAATATCTCAAGGCATTTTAATTTTTCTAGTAGAGAAAAATTTTTAAGTACTCCTTGAACTGACAACAATAATTAGTTTGTCGTACTCACTGTAGTTTTATATTATCAGTTTCAGCTTGTTGTATTATAGGGTTCATGTCATCTTTGTTAAAGTCAGTATTTTATGTCAAATCAACAGGAAATTAATTTTTTCCACATTCTGTACAAACTACTCTCTCCTTTTTATTAACTGCACTAACAAATAACTCAAGGTTCTATTCATTATATCTTTTAAAATTATATCTCTTTTCACAAAGAACAACTTTGGTGGGATATGAGTTTCCTTTTTTTTTTGATATCAAAATCGTTTTGATTGATTTCATTACTCATCTCTATCACTTTCTTTTTAGTGACTTAACTAGTGTCTTAATTTCTCTTTCAGTTCTTTAATAATGAATTTGAAAGCCTACGAAAGAGAGTATATATATATATATATATATATATATATATATATATATATATATACATACATTGTTAGGTGCCCTCAACTCGATTCCAACTCGTGGTGACCCTATGTATAACAGAATGAAACACTGTCAGGTCCTGTGTCATCTTCACAATCATTGCTACGTTTGTGTCCATTGTTGTAGCCACTGTGTCAATTCATCTTGTAGAGTGCCTTCCTCTTTTTTGCTGACCCTCTACCTTACCAAGCATGATGTCCTTCTCCAGGGACTGATCCCTCCTGATAACATGTCCAAAGTATGTGAGACTAAGTCTCACCACCCTTGCTTCCAAGGAGCACTCTGGCTGTACTTATTCCAAGACAAACTTGTTTGTTCTTCTGACAGTCCATGGTATAGTCAATATTCTTCACCAGCACCGTAATTCAAATGCATCACATCTTCTTCAGTCTTCCTTATTCATTGTCCAGCTTTCATATGCATATGAAGTGATTGAATATGTTACGGCTTGGATCAGGCCCACCTTAGTCCTCAAAGTGATGTCTTTGCTTTTGAACACTTTAAAGAGGTCTTTTGCAGAAGATTTGCCAAATGCAATAAGTCCTTTGACTTGGTAACTGCTGCTTCCATGGACATTGTGGATGCAATTAAAATGAAATCCTTGACAGCTTCAGCATTTTCTCTGTTTATCATGATGTTACTTATTGCTACAGTTGTGAGGATTTTTGTTTTCTTTATGGCGAGGTATAATCTATACTGAAGGTGGCAGTATTTTATCTTCCTCAGTAAGTGCTTCAACTCCTCTTCACTTTCAGCAAGTAAGGTTGTGTCATCTGCATGTCACAGGTAGTTAATGAGTTTTCCGCCTTTCCTTCATGTAGTCCAGCTTCTCAGATTATTTGCTCAGCATACAGATCAAATAAGTATGTGAAAGGATACAATCCTGATGCATACCTTTTCTGATTTTCAATCAGGTAGTATCCCCTTGCTCTGTTCAAATGACTGCTTCGATCTGTGTACAGGTTCCTTATGAGCACAATTAAGTGTTCTGGAATTCCCATTCTTCATGACGTTATCCACAATTTGTTATGATTCACAGAGTTGAATGCCTTTTAAAGGCAATAAAACACAGGGAAACATCTTACTGATATTCTCTGTTTTCAGCCAAGATCCGCCTGACATCAGCAATGCTAACCCTAGTTCCACATCCTCTTCTGAATCCAGCTCAAATTTCTGGCAGGTTCTTGTCTCTGAGTTATCGTCATTTTTAATTACCTTCAGCAATATTTTACTTGTGTGCGACATTAATGGTATTGTTCAATAATTTCTGCATTCTGTTGAATCATTTTTCTTTGGAATGGGGAGAAACATGCATCTCTTCCAGTCAGTTGGCCAGGAAGGTATCTTTCAAATTTTTTTGACATAGTCAATTGAGTATCTCCTGTGCTGCATGTATTTGTTGAAACGTCTCAATTGGTATTCTGTCAATTCCTGTAGCCTTGTTTTTCACTGATGCCTTCAGTGCACCTGGGGCTTCTTCCTTCAATACCATCAGATCTTGATCATATGTTACCTCCTGAAATGGTTGAACTTCAACCAATTATTTTGGTACAGCGACTGTGTATTTCTCCCATCTTCTTTTGATAATTCTAGCATGGTTCGATATTTTGCACATAAAACCCAAAAACCAAACCCTTTGCCATCAAGATGACTCCAACTCATAGTGACCTTATAGGACAGAGGAGAACTGCCCCATAGAGTTTCCAAAGAGTGCCTGGTGGATTCAAACTGCTGACCTCTTGGTTACCAGCCATAGTACTTAACCATTAAGTCAGCAGGGTTTCATTTTGTCTGTAGAATCCTTTAAAATTGCCGCTCAAGTCTTGAATTTTTTCTTCACTTCTTTCACCTTGAGAAATGCCAAGTGCATTCGTCTCTTTTGGGTTTCTAACTTCAGATCTTTGCATATTTCTTTGTAATGCTTTAGTGTGTCTTCTTGAGATACCCTTTGAAATCTTCTGTTAAACTCTTTTCTTTCACCATTTCTTCCATTTGCTTTAGGTATTCTATGTTCAAGAGCAAGTTTCAGAGTTTCTTCTGACATCCATTTTGGTCTTTTCTGTTTTTAATGACCTTTTGCTTTCTGCATGTATAATGTCCTTGCTGTCATCCTACAACTTGTGTTGTCTTCGGTCATTAGTATTCAGTGAGTCATATCTATTCTCTAGGTGATCTTCAAATTCAAGTGGAATATCTTAAGGTCTTATTTTGGCTCTCATAGCCTTATTTTAATTTTCTTCAACTTCAACTTGAACTTCCCTATGAACAATTAATGCTCTGTTCTGCAATCGGCCCCTGGCCTTTTTCTGACTGATAATATTGAGCTTTTCCATGGTCCCTTTCCACAGATGTAGTTGATTTGATTCCCATGTTTCTATCTAGTGAGATCCACGTGTATAGTTGCTGTTTATGTTGTTGAAAAACGGTAATTGCAATGGATAAGTTGGTTTTGCAGAATTCTGTCATGCAATATCTGGCATCATTTCTATCACCAAAGCCATGTTTTCCAACTACTGTTCCTTATTCTGTCTCCAACTTTCACATTCCAATCACCAGTAGTTATCAATGCATCTTGATTGCATGTCTGATCAATTTAAGATGCAGAAGCTGGTAAAAATCTTCAATTTCCTCATCTTTGGCATTAGTGGTTGGTGCATAAATTTGAATAGTAGTTGTATTAACTGGCCTTTCTTGTATGTGTATGAATGTCATACTATCACTGATGTTGTACTTCGTTATAGATATTGAAATGTTCTTTTTGAAGATGAACATGATGCCATTTCTCTTCAATTTGTTGTTTCTGGCATAGTAAACCATATGATTGCCTTATTCAAAATGGCCAATACCAGTTCATTTCAGCTTATTAATGCCCAGGATACCAATCTTTATGCGTTCCATTTCATTTTTGATGACTTCCAGTTTCCTTAGATTCCTACTTTATGCATTCCACATTCTGATTATTAACAGTTCTTTGCAGCTGTTTCTTCTCATTTTGAGTTATGGCACATCAGCAAATGAAAGTCTCATAAACTTTATTCCATCCATGTAATTAAGGTTGACTCTAAGAAGGCAGCTCTTCCCCAGTTGGATTTTGAGAGTCTTCCAACTTGAGGGGCTAATCTTCAGGCACTGCATCATACAATGTTCTGCTGCTATTCATAAGATTTTTACTGGCTAATTTTTTCAGAAATAAACCTTCAGGTCCTTCTTCCTAGTCTTTCTTAGTCTGAAAGTTCTGGTGAAACCTGTCCACCATGGGGGACCCAGCTACTATTTGAAATTCTGTTGGCATAGCTTCTAGCGTTCTGGCAACAAGCACGTGACCACAGAATACCAAACCGATAGACTGTATAGACGTACCCATTAGCTTTCTAAAATACAAAACATTCTGGATTCTGAGACACATTTTGCCTTTAAAGATTGCAAGTGTGTAACATTGAACTGTGTAAGAGTTATATACCTAACTCTATGTATTTTTTTTATGTATATTCTCTTTAATAAGAAATTGAAGGTATATTTTCAAGTATAAGTTTTACTAAAAACTTTTTTTCTAGGACTGACATAAAACCTAGCCTCTATAAAAGATGCACTTTCGGAGGCGGAGCCAAGATGGCGGACTAGGCAGACGCTACCTCGGATCCCTCTTACAACAAAGACACGGAGAAACAAGTGAATCGATCACATACATAACAATCTACGAACCCTGAACAACAAACACAGATTTAGAGACGGAGAACGAACTAATACGGGGAAGCAGTGATTGTTTCCAGAGCCTGGAGCCAGCGTACCAGTCAGGTACGGCACAAGCACAGAGACCTGCTCCACCCCCCTGAACTAACCCCGGGAGGGGGACTAGCCGGTTCCACGGGCGGCGTGGGACGCAGCCGTTAGGAGAAGTCCCCGGGAGGCAGTGACTGATCTTGGAGCAGAAAGAGCAGCATCCGAGCCGGGGAACCGTCCCACAGGGATTTGGACTGCACGCAGCGGATTTTCTGGAAAAACTAGTTTCCCAGTGATGGCTCGGAGACAACAATCCATATCAAACCACTTAAAGAAGCAGACCGTGACAGCTTCTCCAACTCCCCAAACAAAAGAATCAAAATCTTTCCCAAATGAAGATACAATTTTGGAATTATCAGATACAGAATATAAAAAACTAATTTACAGAATGCTTAATGATATCAAAAATGAAATTAGGATATCTGCAGAAAAAGCCAAGGAACACACTGATAAAACTGTTGAAGAACTCAAAAAGATTATTCAAGAACATACTGGAAAAATTAATAAGTTGCAAGAATCCATAGAGAGACAACATGTAGAAATCCAAAAGATTAACAATAAAATTACAGAATTAGACAACACACTAGGAAGTCAGAGGAGCAGACTCGAGCAATTAGAATGCAGACTGGGACATCTGGAGGACCAGGGAATCAACACCAACATAGCTGAAAAAAAATCAGATAAAAGAATTAAAAAAAATGAAGAAACCCTAAGAATTATGTGGGACTCTATCAAGAAGGATAACCTGCGGGTGATTGGAGTCCCAGAACAGGGAGGGGGGACAGAAAACACAGAGAAAATAGTTGAAGAACTTCTGACAGAAAACTTCCCTGACATCATGAAAGACGAAAGGATATCTATCCAAGATGCTCATCGAACCCCATTTAAGATTGATCCAAAAAGAAAAACACCAAGACATATTATCATCAAACTCACCAAAACCAAAGATAAACAGAAAATTTTAAAAGCAGCCAGGGAGAAAAGAAAGGTTTCTTTCAAGGGAGAATCAATAAGAATATGTTCTGACTACTCAGCAGAAACCATGCAGGCAAGAAGGGAATGGGACGACATATACAGAACACTGAAGGAGAAAAACTGCCAACCAAGGATCATATATCCAGCAAAACTCTCTCTGAAATATGAAGGCGAAATTAAGATATTTACAGACAAACACAAGTTTAGAGAATTTGCAAAAACCAAACCAAAGCTACAAGAAATACTAAAGGATATTGTTTGGTCAGAGAACCAATAATATCAGATATCAGCACAACACAAGGTCACAAAACAGAACGTCCTGATATCAACTCAAATAGGGAAATCACAAAAACAAACAAATTAAGATTAATTAAAAAAAAAAAAATACACATAACAGGGAATCATGGAAGTCAATAGGTAAAAGATCACAATAATCAAAAAGAGGGACTAAATACAGGAGGCATTGAACTGCCATATGGAGAGTGATACAAGGCGATATAGAACAATACAAGTTAGGTTTTTACTTAGAAAAATAGGGGTATATAATGAGGTAACCACAAAAAGGTATAACAACTCTATAACTCAAGACAAAAACCAAGAAAAACGTAACGACTCAACTAACATAAAGTCAAACACTATGAAAGTGAGGATCTCACAATTTACTAAGAAAAACGCCTCAGCACAAAAAAGTATGTGGAAAAATGAAATTGTCAACAACACACATAAAAAGGCATCAAAATGACAGCACTAAAAACTTATTTATCTATAATTACCCTGAATGTAAATGGACTAAATGCACCAATAAAGAGACAGAGAGTCACAGACTGGATAAAGAAACACGATCCATCTATATGCTGCCTACAAGAGACACACCTTAGACTTAGAGACACAAACAAACTAAAACTCAAAGGATGGAAAAAAGTATATCAAGCAAACAATAAGCAAAAAAGAAGAGGAGTAGCAATATTAATTTCTGACAAAATAGACTTTAGACTTAAATCCACCACAAAGGATAAAGAAGGACACTATATAATGATAAAAGGGACAATTGATCAGGAAGACATAACCATATTAAATATTTACGCACCCAATGACAGGGCTGCAAGATATATAAATCAAATTTTAACAGAACTAAAAAGCGAGATAGATACCTCCACAATTATAGTAGGAGACTTCAACACACCCCTTTCGGAGAAGGACAGGACATCCAGTAAGAAGCTCAACAGAGACACGGAAGATCTAATTACAACAATCAACCAACTTGACCTCATTGACTTATACAGAACTCTCCACCCAACTGCTGCAAAATATACTTTTTTTTCTAGCGCACATGGAACATTCTCTAGAATAGACCACATATTAGGTCATAAAACAAACCTTTGCAGAGTCCAAAACATCGAAATATTACAAAGCATCTTCTCAGACCACAAGGCAATAAAACTAGAGATCAATAACAGAAGAACGAGGGAAAAGAAATCAAATACTTGGAAAATGAACAATACCCTCCTGAAAAAAGACTGGGTTATAGAAGACATCAAGGAGGGAATAAGGAAATTCATAGAAAGCAACGAGAATGAAAATACTTCCTATCAAAACCTCTGGGACACAGCAAAAGCAGTGCTCAGAGGTCAATTTATATCAATAAATGCACACATACAAAAAGAAGAAAGAGCCAAAATCAGAGAACTGTCCCTACAACTTGAACAAATAGAAAGTGAGCAACAAAAGAATCCATCAGGCACCAGAAGAAAACAAATAATAAAAATTAGAGCTGAACTAAATGAATTAGAGAACAGAAAAACAATTGAAAGAATTAACAAAGCCAAAAGCTGGTTCTTTGAAAAAATTAACAAAATTGATAAACCATTGGCTAGACTGACTAAAGAAATACAGGAAAGGAAACAAATAACCCGAATAAGAAATGAGAAGGACCACATCACAACAGAACCAAATGAAATTAAAAGAATTATTTCAGATTATTATGAAAAATTGTACTCTAACAAATTTGAAAACCTAGAAGAAATGGATGAATTCCTTGAAAAACACTACCTACCTAAACTAACACATTCAGAAGTAGAACAACTAAATAGACCCATAACAAAAAAAGAGATTGAAACGGTAATCAAAAAACTCCCAACAAAAAAAAGTCCTGGCCCGGACGGCTTCACTGCAGAGTTCTACCAAATTTTCAGAGAAGAGTTAACACCACTACTACTAAAGGTATTCCAAAGCATAGAAAATGACGGAATACTACCCAACTCATTCTATGAAGCCACCATCTCCCTGATACCAAAACCAGGTAAAGACATTACAAAAAAAGAAAATTATAGACCTATATCCCTCATGAACATTGATGCAAAAATCCTCAACAAAATTCTAGCCAATAGAATCCAACAACACATCAAAAAAATAATTCACCCTGATCAAGTGGGATTTATACCAGGTATGCAAGGCTGGTTTAATATCAGAAAAACCATTAATGTAATCCATCACATAAATAAAACAAAAGACAAAAACCACATGATCTTATCAATTGATGCAGAAAAGGCATTTGACAAAGTCCAACACCCATTCATGATAAAAACTCTTACCAAAATAGGAATTGAAGGAAAATTCCTCCATATAAAAAAGGGCATCTATGCAAAGCCAACAGCCAATATCACTCTAAATGGAGAGAACCTGAAAGCATTTCCCTTGAGAACGGGAACCAGACAAGGATGCCCTTTATCACCGCTCTTATTCAACATCGTGTTGGAAGTCTTAGCCAGGGCAATCAGGCTAGACAAAGAAATAAAAGGTATCCGGATTGGCAAGGAAGAAGTAAAGTTATCACTATTTGCAGATGACATGATTATATACACAGAAAACCCTAAGGAATCCTCCAGAAAACTACTGAAACTAATAGAAGAGTTTGGCAGAGTCTCAGGTTATAAAATAAACATACAAAAATCACTTGGATTCCTCTACATCAACAAAAAGAACACCGAAGAGGAAATAACCAAATCAATACCATTCACAGTAGCCCCCAAGAAGATAAGATACTTAGGAATAAATCTTACCAAGGATGTAAAAGACCTATACAAAGAAAACTACAAAGCTCTACTACAAGAAATTCAAAAGGACATACTTAAGTGGAAAAACATACCTTGCTCATGGATAGGAAGACTTAACATAGTAAAAATGTCTATTCTACCAAAAGCCATCTATACATTTAACGCACTTCCGATCCAAATTCCAATGTCATATTTTAAGGGGATAGAGAAACAAATCACCAATTTCATATGGAAGGGAAAGAAGCCCCGGATAAGCAAAGCACTACTGAAAAAGAAGAAGAAAGTGGGAGGCCTCACCTTACCTGACTTCAGAACCTATTATACAGCCACAGTAGTCAAAACAGCCTGGTATTGGTACAACAACAGACACATAGACCAATGGAACAGAATTGAGAACCCAGACATAGATCCATCCACGTATGAGCAGCTGATATTTGACAAAGGACCAGTGTCAATTAACTGGGGAAAAGACAGCCTTTTTAACAAATGGTGCTGGCATAACTGGATATCCATTTGCAAAAAAATGAAACAGGACCCATACCTCACACCATGCACAAAAACTAACTCCAAGTGGATCAAAGACCTAAACATAAAGACTAAAACGATAAAGATCATGGAAGAAAAAATTGGGACAACCCTAGGAGCCCCAATACAAGGTATAAACAGAATACAAAACATTACCAAAAATGATGAAGAGAAACCCGATAACTGGGAGCTCCTAAAAATCAAACACCTATGCTCATCTAAAGACTTCACCAAAAGAGTAAAAAGACCACCTACAGATTGGGAAAGAATTTTCAGCTATGACATCTCCGATCAGCGCCTGATCTCTAAAATCTACATGATTCTGTCAAAACTCAACCACAAAAAGACAAACAACCCAATCAAGAAGTGGGCAAAGGATATGAACACACATTTCTCTAAAGAAGATATTCAGGCAGCCAACAGATACATGAGAAAATGCTCTCGATCATTAGCCATTAGAGAAATGCAAATTAAAACTACGATGAGATTCCATCTCACACCAGCAAGGCTGGCATTAATCCAAAAAACACAAAATAATAAATGTTGGAGAGGCTGCGGAGAGATTGGAACTCTCATACACTGCTGGTGGGAATGTAAAATGGTACAACCACTTTGGAAATCTATCTGGCGTTATCTTAAACAGTTAGAAATAGAACTACCATACAACCCAGAAATCCCACTCCTCGGAATACACCCTAGAGATACAAGAGCCTTCATACAAACAGATATATGCACACCCATGTTTATTGCAGCTCTGTTTACAATAGCAAAAAGTTGGAAGCAACCAAGATGTCCATCAACAGATGAATGGGTAAATAAATTGTGGTATATTCACACAATGGAATACTACGCATTGATAAAGAACAGTGACGAATCTCTGAAACATTTCATAACATGGAGGAACCTGGAAGGCATTATGCTGAGCGAAATGAGTCAGAGGCAAAAGGACAAATATTGTATAAGACCACTATTATAAGATCTCGAGAAATAGTAAACCTGAGAAGAACACATACTTTTGTGGTTACGAGGGGGGGAGGGAGGGAGGGTGGGAGAGGGTTTTTTTATTGATTAATCAGTAGATAAGAACTGCTTTAGGTGAAGGGAAAGACAACACTCAATACATGGAAGGTCAGCTCAATTGGACTGGACCAAAAGCAAAGAAGTTTCCGGGATAAAATGAATGCTTCAAAGCTCAGCGGAGCAAGCGCGGGGGTCTGGGGAACATGGTTTGCGGGGACTTCTAAGTCAATTGGCAAAATAATTCTATTATGAAATCATTCTGCATCCCACTTTGAAATGTGGCGTCTGGGGTCTTAAATGCTAACAAGCAGCCATCTAAGATGTAGCAATTGGTCTCAACCCACCTGGAGCAAAGGAAAATGAAGAACACCAAGCCCACATGACAACTAAGAGCCCAAGAGACAGAAAGGGCCACATGAACCAGAGACCTACATCATCCTGAGACCAGAAGAACTAGTTGGTGCCCGGCCACAATCGATGACTGCCCTGACAGGGAGCTCAGCAGAGGACCCCTGAGGGAGCAGGAGAGCAGTGGGATGCAGACCCCAAATTCTCATAAGAAGACCAAACTTAATGGTCTGACTGAGACTGGAGGAATCCCGGCGGTCATGCTCTCCAGACCTTCTGTTGACACAGGACAGGAACCATCCCTGAAGACAACTCATCAGACATGAAAGGGACTGGTCAGCGGGTGGGAGAGAGACGCTGATGAAGAGTGAGCTAATTATATCAGGTGTACACTTGAGATTGTGTTGGCAACTCTTGTCTGGAGGGGGGATGGGAGGATAGAGAGAGAGGGAAGCCGGCAAAATTGTCAAGAAAGGAGAGACTGAAAGGGCTGACTCAAGACGGGGAGAGTAAGTGGGAGTAGGGAGTGAGATGTATGTAAACTTATATGTGACAGACTGATTGGATTTGTAAACGTTCACTTGAAGCTTAATAAAAGTTATTATAAAAAAAAAAAAAAAAAAAAGATGCACTTTCCTGGATTTTACATAGATCTTTACAACTACCTTTAAGACACGTTTTTCTTGCCCTCATTTTCAGAAAACTAAAACCTAAAATTACATAATTAGTTCAAGATAACAGAACTTAAGGAAAAAAAAAAACTAGACTAAGGGACAAGGCAAAACATGTTTCAAGGTTTATAATTTTTTTTACACAAAACCAACTATTTTGGAGACATTTATGGGAAATCTAAAATAAATGTCTGTTGTAGATAAATCCTAGTCTAAAATCTGTTGGTAGAGCATGTTCAATGGAACTAGGGCCACCATAACTAACAATAAATATTCTTAAAAAATTATTGTGACTATATTGTATGACTATATGAGGCCTCTGATGGCAGGAGGTAGTTTGTTTTTATGTGTATGTACAAAAAAAAAAAAATTTTTTTTTTTTTTTTTACCCAGCACTGAGGGGTTCGATAAAGGTTTTGCCTAGAAGAATCAAAGGCAACTGCAGTGCAAAAATGTGTAACATATTACTAATATTCTCAAAAAACATAAAAGCTTCTTAACAGAGACAACAGAAAAAATAAAATTAAACTTCTGTTATAGTGTAAGCAATGAGTTTGTCTACCCTATGGCTTCCTCACCTGGCTTAATTTGCTTGTTGTATTATCATGAACATCATAACAATTTTTGCAATAAATGTGCTTTCTTTTTGTCATTCTTTTGGAGGACCTTGATTGATTCTTTCATGGACATATCCCATGTACCAAAATAAATTTTGCCCTGAGATTGCTAGTGAATTAATCATTGTAAAGTGGTATTTTTTGCTTTAATTTATCTTTATATGGACATTGCATATTACTTTAGTTTCCGAGATGTTCTTGTACAAGATATTTAGCATAATACTATTCATATAAATTTGTTCATAATAAATCATACCGAGATTTAGTTAGGAATTACATGCCTTCTCTACTTTTTAGATTAAAATAAATATATAAAATTAGTATTCTCTGCTCAAGCTTTCATTGGTATTTATTTTATAAACTTGTTTTCCTACTTCCTCTACCTATTTTCATTTCTCCTTATAAAACCTTCAGTGGCACTCAGCACACTTTATTACAGATGTACAATAAGATAATGCACACCGACCGTTCTTGAAATTTCTAGTTATACCTTCAGAGAGAGTAATGATATAACAAGCAAATTAAAGAGCCATGAAAAAGTAAGGAAAACAAGTTTATGTCAAAGGAAGAAATGGTAGCAACTGAAAATGAGCCACCTGTTTCTCATTAGGCAAACAAGTGTTGTGGCAGATAATTCAGTTGCTGAAAAATGTATTTTGCATCACGAGATCTCTGATAATACTGGGATTTAGCCTGTTGAAAATGATAGGAAGAGAACAATGTACCATAACAGTCCCTTACAGCATCTGCAATGCGGTGCAGAGGAATCTGCAAAAACAAAAGTCATTTATCAGGCGATTGCGGGCAATGCTTCTAGTTTAATCCTTGAGTTAGCAGAAAAGGAAATTAGCATCAGCTTCAATTAACAGAGGTCATGCCTTTTACCCCACTGCTCGTGCAGTGGTTCTCACACTTTAGCATGCATAAGATTCATCTGGAGAGCTTTCTAAACCCAAATCATGGGCCCACATTCCCAGATTTCTGGTTCTGTTGGAGGCCTGATGGCTCAGTTGTTAAGCTCTTGGTTATTAACTGAAAGATCAGAGGTTTGAAACCACCAACCGCTCTGAGGGAGAAAGAAGTGGCAGTCGGCTTACTTGAAGATTACAGCCTTGGAAAGCCTAATGGACAGCTCTACTCTGTCCTATACTGTCACTATGAGTCGAAATCGACTTGACAACAATAGGTTTTTGGTTTGAAGGTTCAAGGGGGGGGGCCAGAATCTGCATTTATTGTAAATTCCCAGGTGGTGCTAATGCTGCTAGTTCAGGGGCCACAATCACAGGCTGGAGAATCGCTAAGGAACAGAGAGTACAAAAATGCAGTTGAAGAGATTTTAATTGTTATGACAATAAAACATATATGAGAACGCATACATCTTTAATAGTTTCTTGTTATTAGAAAACTTGATTTGCCTCAAAGTTTAAGTGGGAGGTATAGGACCTAAGTAAATGGATACCTAGCCTGAACATCAAAGATTCAAGTCATAGCTCTAGCACATGGTGATTTTATATTGTAATTACACACACCCACCTACCCCTCCGACACACACAAGTACTGTGTGTATGTATTTAGAATAATGCAATGCCAAAATTACTTTCCTTAATAAAACCCATCTGAAATTCTAAGGGTCTATAACAGCAAGTAAGATAAAAAACTAATTTACATGAATATGGAGCACACATGCCCATATATATCACACAGATATTGAAAATAGCAACAGTGAAACCAAACACCCTTAGCAGAAAGATTGGGAAATATGGCAAGAGGAAAAGCAGGTGGTTCACCTTCATGAGACTTGAATCTCCTCAAAAGCAAGTGGAGCGCTCATGTACTTATGAAATGCAACATTTCCCACTCATTATGTAATGAGGGAATCATGTTCCTTCCATGTGAAGAAACAATGTTTAGATTCTTCACAGAAAAGAAAAAAAAGGAGCCATATTATCTATCTTTCTGTGCAATGGTGAAGTTATATAGAATTCATCTTTGTCTAGAATTTACTCTTCAAAACCTGAGTGTAATTGTCATCCAATTGCTGGTAGTTTAATGGGAGTTAAGAGGGCAGAGCATAACCAGTGGAGAAAGGTACACAAAGTAGTGCTTCAAAAAGGGAAAAGCCATCCCTGTTGTAAAAATTAAATTCAAATTAAAATAAAAGTTTGACACACAGCAAGCTGATTTTTAGGATATTAGTGTAAATAGTCATTCAGTGTAATATAGACTGATAAAATGGCCTGAAAACGGATGCATGAACAAAGGTGGACTGTTTTCTGCAAACAGTTATGAAGATCTGGTTTCAAAGACATGGCCACCATCTCATAGATGGTTATGGAGTAATAACAGAAGGTGCTGTCCCAGAACATTAGTGGAATGAAAGAAAAACCTGAAACAGATGAGGCAATTTGTCATATTAAAAAAAAAAAAAAAAATTCCTCCATAATAATTTTTTATTAGTATAGTGAGAAGCAGTGGCAGATATCCAGTAGGCAGGGTAAGCTTGGTGCTTACCTTGCTTACCAGATCACCTGTAGTGAAGAATTCCACATTTTTTTGCCGCATCAAAGATTTGGCTTCAAGGTATGGCTGGAGTCTGTCTCTCTCGCAACCCCACAGTGCCTTCCTACAGAATCAAAGCCTTTTTTCGAATTTACAATACCTGACAGAGGGCAGATGACCCAGTAAACAAGGTGAGCACAGGCTTACTTGTGGTTTCTTACTAATCTGTAGTGAATAATTTCATGAAAACCCATATGAAATTGTTCTCTACAGATTAGTAATAAGCACAAGTAAGCTCGTGCTTACCTTGCTTATTGGATAATCTGCCCCTGGTTAGAAGCCTGAATTGAAACATGTCTACTGCTGCACAGAAGTCAATGTTCTGGTGCCTTGATTTGATAGAACAAATAAGCAGCTCCCCTAAATAATGCTGGCAGGCCAACTGCATCTATTTATTACATATTAGCTATTTCAATTGCTGTTAAACCAAAACAAACAAACAAATCTTTTGCCATCAAGTTAGTTTCAACTCATAGTGACCCTATAGAACTGAGTAGAATTGCCTCATGGGGTTTCCAAGGAGTGCCTGGTAAATTCAAACTGCCAACATTTTGGTTAGCAGCTGAGTTCTTAACCACTGCGCCACCAGGGCTCCCAAATGATGTTAGTTATACAATAAATTCTCTAAAGTTTATAGCATACTATTCATAATTGTAGGTTTTGTGAGTGTTATACATGAAAACCAAGACGTAATTTCTTCATTCTCCAACCTAGAAAAGGGATTGTTAAACTACAAGCAATAGGCTGATTTTATATGGTCCAAGAGTTAAGAATATTCTTATACTTTTAAAGGATAGTTTAAAGAAAATTGAATATGAAGCAAAGATAGTATGTGGCCAGCAATATTTAAAATAGTGACTACCTGGCCCTTAAAAAAGTTGCCAACACCTGGCCTAGAGATTTGATCTTTAAAATTGAGTTATATACAGAAGATGAGCCGCTAGGATGTGAGGAAAAATCATTTGCGCTTTAAGAATATGTGTATTAAATCCATGGATGGTGCAAATGTTAACATATACAGCTGCTAACCAAAAGGTTGGAGGTTATGTTCCTCCCAGAGGCATCTGGGAAGAAAGGCCCAGGGAATCTGCTTCTGAAAATTAGCCATTAAAATCCCTATGGAGCACAGTTCTACTCTGCCACACATGAGGTCACCATGAGTTGGAAATCTACTAGAAGGCAACTTTTGTTTTAATATTTTTATAATCTTATCATTTTAATACTTCTGTATATGCTGCATTGTATATATATTATGTTCATACTAACAGACACCATGTAATTTTAAATAAATAAATGTTGGATGTGCCAGTGCAGTTTATCTTTTAATAAAAGTGATATATGATCTAAAACATTGGTGGTCCACTGGTCTAGATGATTTGAGAAAAACATGATGGCATATGAAATTATCTGAAATGAGTAAAGAGTTAAATTGAGTGATGACGATGATAAAGTTTAAAAAGAGTTCAGTTATCATGGCCTGGAGTGGTCATTTGGTGAAAATAGTCTTACAGGCTACAAAGGATATGTTGACTTGGGATGTAAAATGGAATTTTATTCATCAGTGTTGGTATTTGTCACAAGGTTTTACTCTTTTATTTGTCAGGTGAATTCAATTTGGAGGCCCGGGAAGAAAAATAGTAAAGGAATGCAATCTCTGACAATATTGTTAGTCTGATTAATGTTAACTAATATTACTTTATTTTCTTAATATGAAAACAATAAGTAAGGCTATTACTGAAAATTATACAGGTGACATTTAAAAGTGCTTTCATTAAAATTTGATGGATTCCTCATAAATTTGCCATAGGAAACAAAGTATACATATTAAAAAAAAAAAAGAATAACAATAAACTCTTAAATTAGTACCTTATTTCTGTCAGGTATTATCAATGTTACCTTGACTAAGTTACCTGAAATCTCTAAGTATCTGTTTTAGATCACATACAATGGGGAAAATGATCCTTCAAATAGTGGTATTAAATTAGATAACTTAGGCAAAAGGGCCTAATATAATGCATTAGCAAATGAAACATTTGAATTCACTTTGAGAGGTGGTATATTTATCCACTCATCTAACATGACTAGCTCTGTAGGCTCAGATCGACTTGAGTATGGTAGCAACTACCATATGACGGTGGTGTCTCATTGGCTAGCTAAACTATCAGATATCAGTGTTTTATAGGTTACTTAAATTGTATGTATATTTCAGTAAACATATTTTAGGAATTAATAAAACAAAGCCAGAAGAAATAAAACCAGCTCTCAAAACATCCAATAACTGAAGATTATCAATTTTATATTATGATAATTAACTCTCAGCCTGTAGTCAGATGAATAATGCACCCCCAAAACAAGATGAAGAGTAAATACAAGTCCTAAGCAAGCCAGTGTTCTGACTGATCATTTTCAAAATACATTAATATCGATAAAATTGATGGTTTTAAACTAGCTTATATACTTGACATTGCATGGCCATCTGAAAGGAGTGCTTAAGGAACATTTGCTAAACCCTCTGTGGTCACTTACATGAATATTTCAAGTGCTTAGCTAAGCTCACAGAACTAAGCTTAGCAGTTATAAAAAGGTGAAGAAAAGAACCTTAGGAAATGTATTTTTTGACTGTGGAATTGCATATTTTGTAGAACCCAGCAGTAGCCCTTCTAGTAGAAGGTACTCACTCATAAGACACCAAGAACCTGGCTGTGGAGTTGTATTACGAATCTCAACTCACTGGCTTAATGAAGGCATGAACATGTAATAAAAATGCATATATGTGCATAATGTGTCTCTTGGAAAACTCTGAGAGAATCTTTTAATTGAAACATATGCGTGCACATACTATAAATTAGCACTTTCACTCCTAGATGCATACTCAACAGAAATTTTCACCAAAAAATTTTACAAGCATGTTTATAACAATGTTATTTCTTAGAACAAAACTAGATACAGCCCTAATGTCCACCAAGAGCAGAAGAGATAAAAATAATTTGTGGTGTATTTGTAAATTGGGATACCATAAAGCATTAAGAATGAAGAAACTACAGCTACATGCAACATCATAGTTGAATGAAACCCAGAGACATGATGTTGCATGAAATAAGTAGACACAGAGACTATACACATACATTATCCCATTCATGTAAAACTAAAAAAAATAGGTGAAACTCTGTATATTGTTAGAAGTTAGGATATAGTTAGTCCAGGGTTAATAATATTGACTGACAAGGGGCACTAGGGACTTTTAGCCTACTGGTAATAAACATTCTATTTCTTTGTTTGCTGTTTATATGGAGTGTGTTCACTTGTGGAAATTTATTAAAAAGTGTTCCTGTGGTTAGCATACTTTTATCCAAGCAATACTTCAATAAAAATTCATAAAACAAACAAACAAAAAAAGAAGTACATAAAAATCCTTGTATCAACACTAAATATAAATAATATTTTGGAATCTCAGAAACTTTTCTAATATACATTAAAAACCACGTTTTAAAAAAGATGGCATCATCCAACAAAAAGAACATCAAAGAGGAAATCACCAAATCAATACTATAATACTATTTACAGTAGCCCCCACGAAGATAAAATACTTAGGAACAAATCTTACCAGAGATGTAAAAGACCTATACATAGACAACTACAAGACACTACTGCAAGAAACCAAAAGAGACCTATAAAAAAAAAACCCAGTGCCGTCAAGTCGATTCCAACTCATAGTGGCCCTATAGGACAGAGTAGAACTGCCCCACAGAGTTTCCAAGGAGCGCCTGGTGGATTCGAACTGCCAACCCTTTGGTTAGTAGCTGTAGCACTTAACCACTACGCCACCAGCGTTTCCCTAAAGAGACCTATAGAAGTGGAAAAACATACCTTGCTCATGGATGGGAAGACTTAACATTGTAAAAATGTTTATTCTACCAAAAGAGATCTATAGATACAATGCAATTCTAATCCAAATTCCAACGACATTTTTGAATGAGATGGAGAAACAAACCACCAACTTCATATGGAAGGGAAAAAGACCCTGGGTAAGTAAAAAAAAAAACCCTAAAAAACCAAAAAAGAAGAACAAAGTGAGAGGCCTCACTCTACCTGATTTTAGAACCTATTATACTGCCACAGTAGTCAAAACAGCCTGGTAGTGGTACATCAACAGATACATAGACCAATGGAGCAGAATTGAGAATCCAGACATAAATCCATCCTCATACGAGCAGTTGATATTTGACAAAGGCCCAAAGTCAGTTAAATGGGGAAAAGATAATCTTTTTAACAAATGGTGCTGGCCTGACTGGATATCTATCTGCAAAAAAATGAAACAAGACCTATACCTCACACCACGCACAAAAACTAATTCAAAATGGATCAAAGACCTAAAGATAAAATCTAAAATGATAAAGATCATGGAAGAAAAAATAGGGACTCACTAGGAGCCCTAATACATGGCATAAACAGTATACAAAATGTTAACAACAATGTAGAAGAAAAGCTAGATAACTGGGAGCTCCTTAAAACCAAACGCCTATGCTCATCCAAAGACTTCACCAAAAGAGTAAAAAGATTACCCACAGGCTGGGAAAAAGTTTTTAGCTATGACATTTCCGATCAGTGCCTGATCTTTAAAATCTACATGATACTGCAAAAACTCAACTACAAAAAGACAGGTAACCCAATTAAAAAATGGGCAAAAGATATGAACAGATACCTCACTAAAGAAGACATTCAGGTAGCTAACATACATGAGGAAATGCTCAAGATCATTAGCCATTAGAGAAATGCAAATGAAAACTACAATGAGATTCCATCTCACTCCAACAACAACAAAAAAAGGCTGGCATTAATCCAGAAATCACAAAACAATAAATGTTGGAGAGGTTGTGGAGAGACTGGAACACTTATACAGTGCTGGTGGGAATGTAAAATGGTACAACCACTTTGGAAATCGATTTGACACTTCCTTAAAAAGGTAGAAATAGAACTACCATATGATCCAGGAATCCCACTCCTTGGAATATATCCTAGAGGAATAAGAGCCTTTACACGAACAGATGTGTGCACACTCATACTCATTGCAGCACTGTTTACAATAGCAAAAAGATGGAAGCAACTAAGGTGCCCATCAATGGATGGAAGGATAAATAAATTATGGTATATTCACAAAATGGAAAACTACGCATCAATAAAGAACATAATGAACCCATGAAACATTTCATAACACGGAGGAATCTGAAAGGCATTATGCTGAGTGAAATCAGTCAGTTGCAAAAGGGCAAATGTTGTATAAGACCACTATTATAAGAACTTGAGATATAGTTTAAACAGAGGAGAAAATATTCTTTGATGGTTACAAGAGGGGGGAGGGAGGGAAGGAGGGAGAGGGCGATTCACTAATTAGATAGTAGATAAGAACTATTTTAGATGAAGGGAAAAACAGCACACAATACAGCAGAGGTCAGCACAACTGGACTAAACCAAAAGCAGTTTCCTGAATAAACTGAATGCTTCCAAGGCCAGCATAGCAGGGACAGGGGTTTGGGGACCATGGTTGCAGGAGACATCTAAGTCAACTGGCATAATAAAATCTATTAAGAAAACATTCTGCATCCTACTTTGGAGAGTGGCATCTGGGGTCTTAAACGCTAGCAAGTGGCCATCTAAGATGGATCAGTTGGTCTTAACCCACCTGGAGCAAAGGAGAATGAAGAACGTCAAAGGCATAAGGTAATTATGAGCCCAAGAGGTAGAAAGGGCCACATAAAGCAGAGTACATTAGCCTGAGGCCAGAAGAACTAGATGGTGCCGGGCTACAACCGATGACTGTCCTGACAAGGAACCCAACAAAGAACCTCTGAGGGAGCAGGAGAGCAGTGGGATGCAGACCCCAAATTCTCGTAAAAAGACCAGACTTATTGTTTTGACTGAGACTAGAATGACCCCAGAGGTCATGGTCCCCAGAACTTCTGTTAGCCCAAGACAGGAACTATTCCCAAAGCCAACTCTTCAGACAGTTTTTAGACTGGACAATGATACTGGTGAAGAATGACCTTCTTGGATCATGTAGACTCATGAAGCTATGCTGGCATCTCCTTTCTGAAGGGGAGATGAGAGGGTAGAGGGGGTCAGAAGCTGGTGGAACGGACGCGAAAATAGAGAGTGAAGGGAAGGAGTGTGCTGTCTTATTAGGCGGAGAGCAATTAGGAGTATATAACAAGGTGTTTATAAATTTTTTTATGAGAGTCTGACTTGATTTATAAACTTTTACTTAAAGCACAATAAAAATCAAAAAAAAAAAGGTGGTGTCTTATTTATCTTGTGCTGCCATAACAGAAATACCACAAGCTTAAACAAAAATTTATTCTTTTGTAGTTTAGGGGGTTAGAAGTCTGAATTCAGGGTGCCAGCTCCAGGGGAAGGCTTTCCGTCTCTATCATCTCTGGTGGAATATCCTTGTCATAAAACTTCCCCTGGTCTAGGGGCTTCTCAGAGTAGGGGTCCTGGGTCCAAAGGACACTATCTGCTCCTGGTTCTTCTTTCTTGGTGGCATGAGGTCCCAATCTCTCTACTCACTTCTCTCTTTTATATCTCAAAAGAGGTTGACTCAAGACACAACCTAATTTTGTAGATTGAATCCTGCCTCAACATAACTGCCTCTAATCCTGCCTTAACATCTTAGAGGTTAGGATTCACAACGCATAGGATAATCACATCAGGTCATAAAATGGTAGACAACCACACAATACTCAGTATCATGGCCTAGTCAAGTCGATAAATATTTTTCAGGGACACAGTTCAATCCATAATAGGTAGAGATTTTTTTTTCCCATTTCTATTTTCCAGGAGTAAATGTCCCAGCTGTCCTAGAAAAAAAAGAGTCCTAGAGATACTTTAAATAGAAATAATGCAATCTTTGTTTAACCTTTTAAAATTATTGACTTCACATGATTTTTTTTTTTTCTTTTTTAAACTATATTTCATGGCTGAAAGGCAGAAATCTTACATTAACTACTTGTACTATATCTATTTTCTTGTACTGGAACAACTGTAATTTGTTCTTGAGCATTTTTTTAATTATATTTTAGTTTTGTATATTGGCTATATGTAGAAAAATAAAAATAAGAATTTTTTTTTTTTTACTTTATATCCAACAGTAAAAATTTAAAAAAAAGAGATAAAATATGAAAGCCTGTATTTTAAATTGTCAAGAAAATAAGTCGTGAATTAAGTATCAGGAATAAATGTATATGAAAGCCATAAATGGTTAGGAAATCATTCACTATATAATCAATGCATATGAAATTTTCAATGCTCAAATATTAGATGATCCAAGGTGTTGAAGACAAGAACTTGACTCTGTGTAAAATCTGTTTTCTGAATTTATTTAGCACGAAATTTTCTGATCTTGAATATAAAGAATAGAGTTGTACTTGAAACGATAGTTAAAAGATAGGCTTTCATTTTTGTAAGTTTTTTTAGTCAATAAAAGAATATTTGCCAGGCATCCTACATTTTCTATGCTTTCTTGAGTGTAGTAAACTTATCAGTTCTATGTACAAGCAACTATAATGATTGAGTACTCCTAAAACAGATGCATTTTGCTGTGATATTTTTATCTTCTAAGTCTGCCCACTTAAGACCACATTCTGGGCACCTGATGATGCTATTAAGATCATTCAACTCTCTGAAGGTTTTGAAAGCAGCTAAACATGCTCTATCTATTGTCTAATTTTGTTCTCTGAGAATTCCTCTTGATAGTCCCAGTACATTCTTTCAGGAGGACTTTAACTTTTAACTCAGAGACAGTTTCCATGAACAGTATTTGTTAGTAAAACTTGGTATAAAATTTCTAGAGGGAAATTTAAAAACCTAAAATCAATGACTATTTTCAAGACTAAAGTTTTTATTCTAGAAACTTGTCCCTTAAAAGCAAACTTTCACATACACAAAATAGCCTTACAATATTCAAAGAATTTCAAAATTAAGTCTGGTACACTGCTGGTGCTCTCATTGTATAATTTGCTCAGCTACTACCTTGTTTTTGTGCATATAAATTTCAGTGACTTAAGGCGCTGTTATTAATAATTGTTATTTTCAATGATTGCTTCAAAACGAAAGTTTGTATCACTCCATTTGTTAGCAGTTTGGTTGAATATTGCCAATTTACTTTGAACAAGATACAACCAAAAGTTAGAGGTACTTCAAAGAGTCTAAAATCAAACTGATGGAAGAAACCAAGAAAAAATTTGCATAGTTCCTCTGAATTATTTTTCTTGTGTTTTTAACACTGTTGTTGTTAGGAGACGTTGAGTCAGCTCCGACTCATCATGACCCCGTGTATAATAGAATGAAATGTTGCCCAGCCCTGCATCATCCTCACAGTCATTGCTATGTTTGAGTCCATTGTTGCAGTCACTATGTCAATCCATCTCATTGAGGATCTTCTTCTTTTTTGCTGACCCTCTACTTTACTAAGCATGATGTCCTTCTTCAGGGAGTAGTCCCTCCTAATGATGTGTCCAAAGGTCACTCTGCCTGTGTATACTTTAAAATTTTTAAGAAAAAAGCAGCCTGGAATAAAATTGCAGGTTTTATTTTCTTCAAATATTTAAAAAATAATACTGTATTAAAAAGAATTCGTTCTTTAGAAAAACCAATTATAGCACTTGCCTATATGCAAATAATTATTGATTTCTACTAATTTTCAATATTTATATAATTTAAAATTTATTATTTAATGGGTATAGGTAGAAATTATTTTATAATTTTTATAAAAATTACTTGAAAATACTTTTTTGAGTAGAAATATTTAATAATTCTAAATTTACCAAATATAAATATTTCAAAACATTAAAAAATTCAAATGGCATAATTATTTGTGGTAGAGAAAATTAAGATAAAAATAAATTACTAATAAAATATACCACTTTAAAGATAGAGATGAAATGCAATGCAATGTAATTACATTAAATGAAATAAAATGAGCCCATAGTATTTTTTGGAAAAATATTTAATCCTGTTGGCAGATATTCATTATATATTGGTAAAAGAAATGTGCATGTAAAACCATCAGTGGTACAGCTTGACTCTAATTTTATCAAATGCATGATAAAGACAGACAGCCATGTGTGTACATGCATACACAGATCTACACGAGGCTGGTGGGTTATCAAAATGAAAATAGAAGTTACATCTGTGACTAATAAGAGTCTACTTGCTTTTATTTTCTGTTTGAACTTTCGATTTTCATTTTTTTACAGTCAAAATCTATTATCTTTCCAATGTGACAAAAAATATTTGATAAATAAATGTGTCTTTGGATAGGTTGAAAGGTAATATTTTGGGCTGAAGATTCTGGAGCCAGACTTTTGGGTTTTAAATTGAAGCTGTCCCTGTTACCAACTAAGCGCCCTGAGGCTAGTTACCCAATCTCTCTATACCCCAATATCCTGACCTGCAAAATGGAGAAAATAATAGTAGTTACCTCACAGGATTGTTTTGTGAACGTAAACATTAACAATCACTTAGTGTTGAGAATTCAGTCTCACATCAAGGAAACAAGAAATGTTACGTATGCTTTATTTTATTAGTATTATTGGAGCCCTGGTGGCACAGTGGTTAAAGAGCTTAACTACTAACCAAAAGGTTAGCAGTTCAAACCCACCAGCTGTTCCTTGGAAACTGTATGTGGGCAGGCCTACTCTGCCCTAGAGGGTTATCACAAGTCAGAATTGACTTGACGGCAACTGTTTTTTTTTTTTTTTTTTTGAGGTTTATTGTTATTATCCTCAGCTAGAAATTAGTTCACTGTTTTACAACTACAAATCTTATGAAAATTAAAATTTTATTACTAAGGTTTTTACTTTATCCTATGTCATTTATACATTTTAGGCAGTGATTGTTACATTTATATTACATAAACACCTTTTTAAAAGAATGTGCATCTGCTAACATAAAATTTAATAGATAATGGGCAGCTTCGATTTGTCCTAAATATGCTTCATGATTTCAACATTTTCTTTCCATTTTGTTCTTTCTGTATTTGTTATGACTTTGTGCTTAATTTTATAGATCTTTCACCATATGTCTTACTCACCCATTGTCTTAGGCTATTTCTTTTTTGTGTATTTAGTGATCACATTATATTTTTTTTGCTGGGGAGTAGCAAATAGAATTAAACTTAGTATTCAAATCTAAATCAGCATTTCTTCTCTTCGATTACTAAAAAAGATTATTAAAAACAGACTTCTTAAAGATCTTCAATATATTCTTTGTAGTTTTGACACAGTGCCATATAAGCCTAATTTCAGATCATAATTTATCTTGATATCCTCATCTGTGTTTAGATGTTGATGGTTTAGATGGTGCAGCGCACACATGTTTATAGTTTCCCAATAACTTTTAAATAATCATGTAACATTCTGATAATTTCTCAATTTCTCTTGTCTTCCCAAGGCAAGAAGTCCCTGGGTGGGACAAACAACTAAGTGATCAACTATTAGCCAAAAAATTGGTGATTTGAACCCACCCATAGGTGCCTCAGAAGACAGGCCTGATGATTTTCTTCCAAAAGGTCACAGCCTTGAAAATCCTGTGGAGCAGGTCTACTCTGCACACATGGGGTCACCATGGGTCAGAATTGACTCAATGGCCGCTAACAACAAGAAGCCTTCCCAAGGTAACATTTAATTAAAATAGCACCAAAACCAACCAACAAAAAAAAATGAATTCTAATTTCATGGAATCTGTTGCAGCTAGGACAAAGGCCTGTAACCTAGGTCTCTCTAGTTGAATATATTCATGTATATTGAGCAATGTAAAGCACCAGCCATATGCTAGAGCATGGGTCATTAAACTATGGCCTATGATCTGTTTTTGCATGACCAGCAAAGTGAGAGGAGTTGTACACTTTTAAAGGGCTGTAAAAATTACAAAGAAGGATATGAGACAGAGGCTGTATGTGGTCCTCAAAGCTTAATATATTTACCATTTGGTGCCTTACAGAAAATGTTGCCTCACCCTGGTGCTTGTAGATTGTTCTTCTGGAAGGTGTGGTTGAATATTGTCTGGATCTTCTGGAGCAGCTTGACAGCACTTTTGGCTCCACCACTTACTGACACCAATGGCAGGTGGTGGTTTTACTAGAACCATCCCATGGTTTGTTTGCATCGTTTCTGACTTTGCAAACTCCATTCCTAGGTCCCTAGACCTTCCAGAAAGTTTTTGAACTAACCACTTCCTTCCATAAACCCCTTTCTGCTTACAATAAATATAGTGAGTTTGTGATCTGCAATGAGAAAACACTGACCAAAAAAAGATGGAGAACATCTTGGATTGAAATTCCATTGTCTTTTAATTCATCTCCTTTTTTTCTAATTCTTCTCCAGTCAAACGTTTCCTGCACAATCTTGCCAGAATTAACTTCCTAATGTAACTTTGAAAATATTACTTTTTCCCCAAACATTTTATGCTGAATTTCA
The DNA here is from genome assembly GCF_024166365.1 of Elephas maximus indicus. Classification (NCBI taxonomy): domain Eukaryota; kingdom Metazoa; phylum Chordata; class Mammalia; order Proboscidea; family Elephantidae; genus Elephas; species Elephas maximus. The sequence continues at coordinate 56,907,412 of NC_064842.1, read as the reverse complement.
TTTGCGTAGTAAATGCACTCTACCAGTTGCTATCAAGTAGATTCTGACTCACAGCCACCACACAAGACAGAGGGGAACTTCCCCATAGGGTTTCCAAAGAGCTGATGGTGGATTCGAGCTGCTGACCTTTTGGTTAGCAGCTGAGCTCTTAACCACTGTGCCACCAGGGTTCCAAATGTACTCTACACAACTAAAATTAGCCTTCAGTAGTCTGTATTATGGTTTTTAACTACATTTATAGTCATTGGTGCTATTGCTGTTATATAGAAACTGATCTAATGGACAAACCAATCTAACAATCATCTCTTATCATGTGTTTTCACTAGTGTGCCTTTGCTGTTGTTCCTCAGTCTACCTGGAATATCATCACCTCATTAACATTTCTCACAATTATACTTGCTGTTAAAACTTAGCTTATTCAGTATTGTACCTTTCTAATTGCCTCTGGCATGAAATAATCAGTCTCTAAAAATTACAAGTATTTGTAATTTACATTGCTTATTTTATGTATGTCTTATACTATTATTACTTAACTGGAGCCCTGGTGGCACAGTAGTTGTTAGGCTGCTAACCAAAAGGTTGGCAGTTTGAATCCACCAGCTGCTCTTTGGAAACTCTTTGGGGCAATTCTACTCTGTCCTACAGGGTTGCTAAGAGTGGGAATTGACTGGTCAGCAGTGGGTTTGGTTTTTGATTTATTATTAAACAGGAATACATATATGTATATATATATATATATTTTTATATATATATACATATATGTATGTAGGTATGTTACGCAATACTTTTTGCATAACAATTTTGAAATATTTTATTGATAAATAATTGAATATCAATTATTTAATGAATGAGTCAATAGTACTGGATTGAATTATCCGTATAATAGTTTAATTTCACCATATCACCTGGGACAAGTATACACTGAGTGGATAAATATAAGACTAATAATTAGAGCAAAGGTTCAAAGATTAGACTGCATTGTGTGTCTATAGACACAAAAGTCTGTTAAGAAAAACTGGTGACAACATTTATTTAACCTTATTTTGCCTTTTTCAAGAAGATAATTATTTACACTTACAGTAATTTGCTAATGTAAGACTCCTAAGATCCTAGCATTGCTTTAAGAGGCTAAATGCACAAGGCTTTTATTTGAGAAATATAAAATTCTACATAAATACAAAACTATAATAGTAAAAGCAATAAAGTAAAAGAGTTGTCGTTGTTTGCCATAAGTCAATTCCTACTCATAGTGACCCTACATGACACAGGAAATCAGCCCCATAGAGTTTTCTGGACTGTAATTTTTACACGTACAAATCATCAGGTCTTTTCTCCTGTGGAGAGGCTGGTGGGTTTGGACCACTGTCTTTTTTGTTAGTGGCCCACTGCTTAACCATTGCACCACAAGTGCTCTGTGAACAACAACAACAAAACAAACTTGTTGCCCTCGATTCTGACTCATAGCTACTGTAGATTTGGTTAGGAGCCATATCACTTAACCATGGCGCGACCAGAGGTCCAGTGAAGTAAAGGGGTATAGAGAGAGAGAGACCTGGTGGCGCTGTGGTTAAGAGCTTGGCTAACCAGAAGGTCCGTAGTAGGAATTCACCAGCCTTCTTTGGAAATCCTATGGGACAGTTCTACTCTGTCCTACAGGGTCGTTGTGAGTCTGAATCAACTTGATGGCAATGGGTTTGTTTTGTTTTGATTATATATATATATATATATATATATCCATACATATATATATGGTCGCTATGAGTCGGAATTGACTCAAAAGCACTGGCTTTGGTTTTTTTTGGTTTTATATATATACATATATATAGGATATATATGAATAAGGGATATTTTTTTATATGTATAAGGGATATATATGTGTATAAGATATATATATAAATATATCTAATATATATGTATATATACATATACATACATATATATACTTATTCCCAAATTCTAATATTGTGAAATCACAGATTTGAATCATGATTAATTCTATGAACTGGAATGATCTTCTATAATCACTTTTTGAAGATAAAAACAATTAGCAGTTGATTCTTTATCCATTGCAGTCATGACACAGCTGCTGAAGAGAAATTTAAGATAAAATTGGTAGTAGGGCTTGTGAAAATTAACAGTATAATTTTCCTCAAGCTATATTTGTGTCTCCTTTCTCAGACTATCTATACTTGCAATTTTACCCGATCTAAAGAATTTTCATTTAATTTTAAGGTAGCTATCCCTGTAACACCACTATAAAAACAGCCATTTACATTTCATAAGCAAATTCGTTCTCAGGATGTTGCTATCTCATGACAGAAAGATTAGTTCAAAAATGAAAAATTCAGATAATCAACCAGCTGTTACACATACAAAATGCCAAACATCTGGTTCTCCTGACTTCTTTTTCCTCTCTGATTTGATTGAAACAGCAGGATTGACTGTGTTGTGCAAATACAGCCTCTGAGCTGCAAAATTAGGGAGTAAAAAATCTTGACGTTATTGTCATTTTTTTTTTAAATCCCAGATACAGAGACTTTTGAGGTTATAATGTCAGCGACTTGAACAGACTGCCTTCTATTGTGTTCATACTTGACTCAGTAAGATGTTTACAAAAGAACGCTGAAAACTGCAATTTTAATCACCATAGTTATTAGCATTTCTTTCCCCAGTTACATTGAAAACATGCTTTCCCCATGTCTAGAGAAATGAACTTAGCACTGCTCTGATTTTCATTAAAATCCCAGTTCCATATATAAACCACAGATAGGCCTCAAGAGATGGTTGTTTAACAGACAAACACTTACACATTAGAGTGGATAGTATAAGATCCTATCTCATTCTCTTATATGAATGTGAAATGTATTCTGAGGCCACCAAGTCAAGTGAGTTGTGGTTATTCACATCTAAGATAATACGCTGTTGCCACCACCTGCATTGCTTACACAGCTCACCATGCCACTTGAGAGAAATTGGAAGCCATTAAAATGACAATTAGTATATTCATAACAAAAGTCAACAGACTGTCAACTATCAACAGAAGGGCTGTCCCGGGATGATAGAGTGAAAAAACAGAAGACAGAGAGAATAGGAAAATGTCAGGGGGAAATGAGATGTGATTGGAGATGGACCTCATACCAAAATCTGCACTATGCTTCACTGAAAATCTCACAGAAAAGCATTCTATTTAAAAATGAGTCTATGCAATCATTTTATCTACATACCGCACATTCTAAACGACTATGCTTTTTGTACAAGTTAGCACAGGTCATGGAAACGAATATATATTCCACCAAAACGGAAAAGCAAGATTAAAGACATAACCCACTGCCATCTAGTTGATTCCAACTCATAGTGACCTCATAGGGTTTCCAAGGCTATAAATTTCAGGGAATCAGACTGCCTCATCTTTCTCCTGTGGAGCCCTTGGTGGTTTTGAACCACTGACCTTAAATGCAACCTTTAGTAGGTAGTATTTGTAGTTACCAAATTCTGTAGTTACAATTTTTGCTTATCAAAGTGGAGATAAAAACTGAACTAAAAATGAAAGAGAGAACAAAAGTGAATTTAATTAGAGGTGTCTTTTCAGTGCTTCCCATACTTTAAGTTTCTTCTAGCTTTCCAGCTGTGAATGCAGCCATTGTTCTCTGGGGAGCTAATTATACTAAGAAGTTTGCATTCCTGGTGGGCTCTGATAAGCACAGTTCATTGCAGAGTTTTACCAATGTGTGTCAAAGACCCACAACTGTGTAGGACTGATGCTAGGGGCATGCAATACAAAGCTCAATAATACGGCTGTAGTAAACACAGGCACTATTACTAGGGCACTGTTGGAACACTACAGAGGCCTTGGGAATGGGAAGTTGTGGTTCCATTAATGCTGATCTGTAGGGGTCAAGGAGCTAATGAAGGGGCTAAAGGGCTAATGATCCCACCTACGATAAACACTATTTACCATGTAGTCTTGTGCAGACTTCAGTGTCAGCAGCAATCACAAGGAGAGGACTGTGTTAGCCATCTGCTCACTGTGCTAGTTCCCATTTTTTTAATGCTTGCTTAGTTACTCTCAACAGTAACCTAAAAGGCAAAGAAAAGGCAAACAGTGGTGTGCTAGGAGGGTTTTATGAAAGTAGCAATAAATTTGCGGTAACATAAAGTTGCCTGTAATTTTGCAATTAGAGCTTTACAAAACAATACTCATTTAACTATATTAATTTCTTAAGAGTTTATTTTTCAAAAATGTGATCTTTGAATCATCGATCAGGTCTCCATGATGTCTTACTTTGAATATATTAAAACAATAAATAAAAAAGGTATTTAAATGATTTTTTTTGTTACAGACTTTCAACTCTTCAGTGATATACAAAAGGATACTAGTTAAACATCCAAATTAGCAGACTAGCAATTTCAGTTTAAGACTCTAAACTTGTTTTTTCTTCCTCTGTCTCACTCTCTTTTTTTTTTTAATTGTGCTTTAGGTGAAAGTTTACAGCTCAAGTTAGTTTCTCACATAAAAATTTATACACACATTATTATGTGACCCTAGTTGCTATCCCTATAATGTGACAGCACAGTCCCCCCTTTCCACCTGGGAAATGAACTAAGAAGCACAGTCTTCGAGAGTATCATTTTATGTTTTACAATTCAGTTTAATCTTTGTCTGAAGAGTTGCCTTGAGGAATGGTTTTAGTTCTGGATTAACAGTCTGGGGCCATGTCTTCTGGTGTTCCTGTAGCCTCAGTCAGACCATTAAGTCTGGTCTTTTTACGTGAATTTGAGTTTTATACCCCACTTTTCTCTTGCTCCTTCAGGGGCTCTCTTTTGTGTTCCCTGTCAGGGCAGTCATTGGTGGTAGCTGGCCACCATCTAGCTCTTCTGGTCTCGGGCTGATGGAGTCTCTGGTTTACGTGGCCCTTTTTAAGACCCTAAACTTCTTGATTATATTGGGAACTTTCCTTTCAGTTAGTGTTTCTTTTTTTTTTTTAGGGACAAAATCAGTGTCAGTGAGTATTGGGGAAACAGTGTTTATTGTGCTGGTGTCATAATAATAGAAGCTTTGAAGAAGAATTCTGAATAACACCTATTTCTTTTCTTGCAGTGACTCATGCTTCCTACATTCTTTTTTCACCTTTCCAACATTGTCAACAAAATTAATCTATTTGCAAAAAAAAATAATTCTCCCTTATAATGAAATATTTTTAAAAATAAGATGTTCTCTATACAGTGGGCCCTCCATATCATAGGCCCTCCATATCCACATCCAGGAATTAAACCAATTACAGATAGAAAATATTAAAAAAAAAAATCCATAAAAGCAAAGCTTGTATTTGCTGCACGCCGAGCACTGCACCGAATCCATGTGAGTGAAATGATGTGGAGGCATATCCACCATTTCACAGAGCCTCAGCCCTTCAGTCTCTCTCATTGTTCACCTCAAGTCTTATCATTATTTCCTAATCAGTACAGTATAACAACTATTTACATAGCATTTCCACTGTATTAGGTATTGTAAGTAATCTAGAGATGATTTAAAGTATATGGAGGTTGTGGGTTGGTTATATGAAAATACTACACCATTTTATATAAGAGACTTGAGCATGCGTGGATTTGGTAGCCAAGGGAATCTTGGAACCAGTCCCCCGAGGATACCAAGGGACAAACACATTATTCTAATAATAAGTAATGAAATTAAAAGAAAACTAACCAAAACTTAATGATCAACGTTACTTATGTCAAAGTCCCTAAAGCTCCTTTTAGGAGTTCTACTTCGCTTAGCTGTGGATATATAGATTGCTACAATAGCTGCACTGAAACATCCATACTCCATGGGAAGATTCTTTGAAATTTTCCACCGGCAATTCCACGAGCAAGCTTCGTAATGACCTTATGGAAACAGCCTGGTTCTCAACACATTCCTGTTGCTTCAATTGAACAAAGTTGGCCAGCTGTAACAAATAGCACAGCAGTTTTCTTTCCTGATGTCCAATTCAAATTCATTTCATCTCACTCAGGAAGAAACTGCGATTTAGTCTTAGGATTTATGGCATGGAAGCAGATGTACTATTCAAAGTCCATGGAATTGACAACAAGGACTACAACAAAACCCTCATTATGTTTACAGATTAAAACTAATTCTTTATGAAACGAAAATAATTATCTTATGGAATATAGCAGAAGAAACACTGTGGTATGAAAACACAAGCAAAGCTACTCTTTTAAGGAAATAAAAACAAATTCTTAATAAAATATATATATAAAAAAGCAAGCACATTAGCGTAAAACTCACCAACCAACAAATACATTTTGATACTCTGATATGAAATCCTATTAAAATCATACTCTGTACACACACTTAAACTATAGAAGGCATGATGTAATGCAGGTATGCCTCACTTAAGGTTCACCACTTGTTCGGTGAAATAGGGTTTGTGTGAACACAGTATTATATACAGGAGAGAAGCAAGCAGGACTGTCAATGGTCTGGCCTGGACCCGCACCACTGCCGCTACAACTCTGAGGGACTGCTCAAAAGCTTTGCGTCTGCTGCCGCTGGTCCTCTGTGATTACCACCTGGTGTCTGAGAGCTGCCCCTGGCCCCCAGATACCCTCCCGGGCGCGACCCCCAGACACCCTCCCGGGCGCGCGCAAGCCTTCAGCAGGCAGCCTCTTGACTGCGCAGGCTCCCTTCCTTTCTTTCCACCCTGCCTGCCTTCTCTGTTGCCCCTCCGGGGCATTAAGCTCTTCCAGCCCTGCCTGCCCCAGCCTGGACCGACATCTTCTAGAAGTTTTATAAAATATGTAAGCATCTATCTAACTTAAAAATTTTAGATTATTTCAGCTATTTACGCTGCTTTTGCATTTAACCAATTGAAAAGATATAATGAATATATCGGAAAGTGAGCTGAACTCGGCATAAGATGATCTTAAGTTCTGACCAAAGATCTGCATCCTTTCAGCGTGATTACCATGAATATGATAAACCCACTGCCGTTCAGTCCAGTCGATTTTGACTCATAGTGACTCTACAAAAAACAGGGTAAAACTGCCCAATGGGGTTTCCAAGGCTGTGTAAGCTTTAGAGAAGCAGATTGTCACGTTTTTCTCCCATAAGAATATGATACCTTATGTACACAAACTGAATTAATAGTCTTTGATAATCACAGAGATTTTATTAAAAATTAACAAGACAAATTAATATTGAGTTAGAAATATATTTTTAGAATTATGAAAATATTTGAGGACTAGAAAGTCAGATGTGCTTGAACACAAGGCTGAAACCCTTTGTGGATAGACTGGTTTTGCAGGTCTTATTTACTTTTGCTGAAAAATTCCAACTAACCTCGAAGGTAAAGCTCAGCTGCAGAGAAATAACTACTCAAACCTTTTTCTAGGAAACTGCAAAAGGCCCTTCTGTTTTTGCTCATCCCAACTAGTAGAATACTAGTTGCTGAAATCTGTGTGTCAGAATGGCTGAATTTTGTGGTTTGTATTCCCCGAATCTTTGCTCTCTGTACTCAGAACTATCACTGTGCCCTAAAACCCTAGAAAACTATTTCCTTGTTTAATGGGATGTAGACTATCTTCACTGCCGCACACCAGCTAATCAAGAAATAAAAAAGAAAATTCGTTCCTGTTAATCTGCTTATTTAGTTCAACAAACATGTTATGAGGAAGAAGCAAAGAAGGAGATGGGGCAGACATGAAACCGAAGGAAGGAGTAAATAAGCAGATTTTTTTTTTTTTTTTTTTAGTGTAAAACACCCCCTTTGAAATCACTTAATATTTATACTTGTTTAACCTTAAGATACTGGCACATTTAAATACTAACCAGTTTATATTTATCATTGTTATTGTTATAGGCAGATTTAGAATGGCACCAACTTTATAGTTGGTACCATTTTCCAGCTCAGATTTAGATTTAATACCTTATATTATGTAAGTTTATAAATAGGGCTTATACTACTTATTCCTGAGTTTCATCTGTAGAATGGAGGTAAATATTAGCTATTTCACAGTGTAAGGATTAAAAATGAAAATATCGTACTTAGCACAGAGGCTGGTTGATGGCAAGATATGCTTCTTTCCCCGTTTTTGCCTTATTTTAATAAATATGTGAATTTTTGAGTTTTCTCATTTTCACGGTCAAGGCTGTGAGAGATGCTACTATTATTCACAATACTCTTCTTCCGTGCAGAAAAAATATAAAGATAAGGTGAGACAAAGTCACATGGTTAGACATGTAGTACGAACATGACATAATACTGTTATTATAAGCCGCTGGGATTCCAGGGTTATTATCATTGCCTTTTTAGCTCATTCTGACTAGACTAGGTAAGTATATTCTCTAGCGACTTTTAGAACTTTGAAAACAGTAAAATTACTACTATTAATATAGTACTTGGTACAATCTAGTGTTTATTGAGTGCCTATCATGTCCCAGGCACTGCTATAAATACTTTATGTATATTATCTCATTTACATCAACTGAAAAAATATTTCATTTTATACTAGCATCTGATTGGGTACCCTTTAGCTGAGAGTGAACTCAACAAGAACCTATGGAAGGAATTATTTCTTTGGATTTTAATTCAAAGGGTATTTTATTTTTAAATATTACTTTCATTAAGAGATATTAATACTGGGAAGGTTCTGTATTCAGATTTGGGTCTTTATTTTTTAGTTTGAAATCACTGTATAAGAACTTTACAAATTTTACAAAAGTAAACTCTGAATACTTCATTTACATGGAGCTTATAACTTGGCAGAGAATAGAATAGAATTTTTTTAGCCTAGTCAGCAATAGTGCCTTGAAGTTCATTAATGTCCTGTTCTAATCCATTCCAGAGACTAATGAAAGCTGATTCAAAATTGTCCTTATCACTGCTCCCAGATGGAAAAAGAAAACAAAAAAAGAAAGAGGAACACTCACTGGTAGTTATTGGAAAGTTTATCTTATAAAGTGGACAGATCATAAATCTTTGTATAACCTGACAGCTTCTTCCCCTGAGAAGTATCTACATATCTGGTTGTCCTTGAATTTGGACATTAAGGCAATGGATTAGAAAAGAAAATCTGGTGAATATTGTATTTTTTGTGGAGCGGTAGGCACTTTCTCTCCTCGCGTATGTATATTGGCCCATCTTTTTTTTTAATTGAACTTTAGATGAAGGTTTACAGAACAAACTAGTTTCTCATGAAACAGTACACACATTATTGTATGACATTGGTTAACAACCCCATGACATGTCAACACTCTCCCTTCTCAACACTGGGTTCCCTATTACCAGCTTTCCTGTTCCCTTCTGCCTCCCAGACCCTGCCCCAGGGCTGGTGTGCCCCTTTAGTCTTGTTTTGTTCCATGGGCCTGTTCAATCTTTGGCTGAAGGGTGAACCTTAGGAGTGGCCTCATTTTTCAGTTAAAGGATATCTGGGGGCAATATTCTCAGAGTTTCTCCAGTCTCTGTCAGGCCAGCAAGTCTGGTCTTTCTTTTTGAGTTACAATTTTGTTCTACATTTTTCTCCAGCTCTGTCTGGGACCCTCTATTGTGATCCCTGTCAGAGCAGTCAGTGGTGGTAGCCGGGCTAATCTTTCCCGTGTGTCTTAGTTTTCTTCATCCTTCCTTGTTCCCCAAGGGACGAGACCAATAGAGTATCCTAGATGGCTGCTCACAGGGTTTTAAGACCCCAGATGCTACTCACCAAAGTAGAATGTGGAACATTTTCTTTATAAACTCTGTTGTGCCAACTGAGCTAGATGTTCCCTCAGACCATGGTTCCCACAACCCTGAGCCCAGCAACTTAGTCCCTCAGGGAGTTTGGATGTGTCTATGGAGCTGCCGTGGGCTTGCCTTGTACAGGTTGTACTGGCTTGCCCAGCATTGTGTACTGTCTTACCCTTCACCAAAGTTAACACTTTTGTCTATTAAGTGTTTTTCCTTCCCCACCCATTCCCTCCCTCATAACCAGCCAATACTGTTTCTTTTTGTATATAAATCTTTTCATGGGTTTTTACAGTAGTGGTCTCATGCAATATTTGTCCTTTTATGATTGACTTATTACACTCCAGATGCATCTATGTGATAAGATGCTTCACAGATTTATCGTTGTTCTTTATCATTGAGTTTATTGCTGTCGTTTGTAGTGTTTCTTTCTTTTTTTTGTTTTTGGTGGTGCTAACATTTTCTTTGTTCCTCTTACTCTCCTGTGCTGAGTTCCTTTTGTTGTGGATTTCTTTTTCATTTCTTTTGTTTTTGTAGGTTTTGTTTTTATTGAGACTTTATATTTTTCTTCTTTATTTTGATGACTAAGTTTATTAACTTTCTCTGTGGTTACCTTGAAATTTACCCTTATCTCCCTGAGTTTGAACCAGTCTATTACTACTTGGTATAGCTTCGCCTTCCTCTCCATAAGAAAATTCTATACCTATACCATTTATTCCCTCTTTTATTGTTCTGACATTGTTGTCATTTACAGATTAACCTCTCTGGTTCCCTGTTGCAATTGTTTTGGTTTTGGATAGTCCTTGAGAGTTCATTTACTAGGTTGGCATCTGGTTTGTACAATCTCATCCTAGATTCAGGCTGTGGTCTGATGTTGTTTGTTCTCAGACCGAAGGACTCCCTTTAATAGCTCTTGTTAAGTTTGGTTTGTTTTTTACATATTCACTTAATTTCTTTTTATCTGGAAATGTCCTAATTTCACCATTATATTTGAACAAAAGTTTTGCAGGATTTGTTATTCTTGGTTGGCAATTTTTTTCTTTCAAGGTTTTATATATATGTCATCCCATTGCCTTCTTGCCTGCATGGTTTCTGCCGAATAACCACAGCTTAGTCTTCTTGTTTCTCCTCTGTATGTGACCTTTTTTTTTTTTTTTTTTTTGAGCTGCTCTCAGAATTTTTTCTTTGTCTTTGGCTTTAGCAAGTGTAATTATGATATGCCTTGGTGTTTTTCTTTTGGGGTGGGTCTATCCTATATGGGGTTCATCGAGCTTCTTAGATGGTCAGCTTTTCGTCATTCATGATATTAGGGAAGTTTTCTGTCAGCAATTCTTTAATGATCTTCTCTGTGTTTTCCATTTTCTCTCCCTGCTCTGGTACTCCAATCACTCACAAATTTTTTCTTTTGATTGTATCCCACATGATTCTCAGGGTTTCTTCATTTTTCTTTATTCTTTTTTCTGATTTTTCCTCAGAGTTGTATCTAAGTGTTTGTCTTCAATTTCACTGATTCTGTTTTCCATCATTTCAGACCTGCTCTTCAGCCCTTTATGACACTATCCGTTTCTGAAATCTTATTGTTTAGTTTTTGGATATCTAATTGTTGTTTTTGTAGGATTTCTAGTTGTGAATTTATTTTTGGTATTTTGTTCTTGTTTTACTTTCCTGAATTGTTCCATTTTTTTTTGTCTGTTTTCCATGAATTTGCTTACCTTTTCCAAAAATTTGTCTATTTTTTCCTCATTTTTGTCTGCTCTTTCTTCAACTCTTGGATTCCTCTGAATATTAGAGATTTGAATCCCCTGTCAGATAGTTCTAGTGCCTTTTCTTTTACTAGAAAGTCATCTGGTATTTTATTTTAGACACCTACTGGACCTATGCTGTCCTTTTTTTTATATCGATGTTTTGATATTGTCTGCTGTCTTCAGGACATTTAGTAGTTATTTTCTTCATTTCTTGATTGTAGATCTGTTTGTTTTATCCTGCTTTTTGTTTTATTTGGCTATGTCTTAGCAGGCAGGCTGTGTGTTCTTTGTTGTTTGCTCATCCGTAGTCACAATACTTTTCACCTCCTTGTCCAAGAGACAAGGCCTGTCGTTCACCTATGGTGCAGCAGGACAGGTCCATCTGAAGGGGTGGGGCTGGGCTGGGTTGTCTGTGTCACGTACTAGGGCCAACGGGGCAGGTCAGGAATCAGTGCTGGGCAGGTTCCAGTAGGCCTGTGCTGCTCAGAGATGTGATGTTCAATGCACAGTGCAGGTAGGCAGGAAAGAGGGGGGAGGTTGTGATGTGTGGAGCTTATAAGGGTATGCAAAAGACAAGAGAGAGGAGAGAAAAACAGGAGCCAAAAACAAACAAGCAAAGAAAGAGAGAGAAAAAAAGAAAAGAGTGCTAAGGGAGCTTTTTGTTGGAGTGGAGAGATGAGAAGCTGAGAAATGAAGAAAAGCGGAAAAGGAAAAAAAAAAAAAGAAAGAAAGAACTAGATAAAAATTTGGGAAAGAAAAACCCCCAGAAGTCCTGGAGTTCCACTGGTGGGGCTGCCAAGACCAGAAAATGGCTCCCAGTCTGAGCAGTATAGCCTGATTGGGGGGGGTATAGAAGTCACACAGCACCAGGTTTTCAAGAGACAGGAAAAGAGGATAAGTGTAGAGAGGTGAGAACTGATAAATGAAGGCTGACAGAAAGGGAAAAAGAGAGAAAAGAAGAAAAAAAGAAATTCCCCCAGGGATCCCACCTATGCAGATATGCAGATTGGGGGAGTGGCTCCTAAGCTGTGCAGTTCAGCTTGGGTAGAAGGGGCATCCAAGCTGCAAAAAGAAAAAGAAAACAAACAAACAGAACAAATCAAAATGAGGAAAAAAAAAAAAACCCAGGGGTCCCACCAGCGTAGTGTCAAGGGCTGGGGGAGCTGTTCCCCAGCCAACTGTGGCTTCACAGCTTCTCAAAAAAAAGCAAAGATGGCACATGGAGCTGGGTGTTCCAGAGAAAGAAGAGAGAGGTGGTAAGAGGTACAGAAGAAACCCAAAGAGTTGGGAAGAAGAAATACCAACTCAGGGGCGCGGCCAATGGGGGCAGGGCCAATCCAAGTAGCCTGAGGTGAAAACAGCTGCCTCCTGGCGGAGAGACTGTGGTTGGCGGGAAGCAAAGGAGGCTGGGGCAGGGGAAAAGTCGAGGGTCTAGAAAGCATGTATCTCTCGTTACTGGGTGCTCTGTCTCCTGCTGGGAACTTTGTGAAGCTGCTTTCCCTGTCCACTGGTCTCCAGCGTGGGTGGGGTGAATCCAAGCAACACAGTACATTGCACTTCCCGGCTGGCCAAGCCACCGCAGCCAGCCAGAAAGCTCAGAGGTAGAGCAGCGGAGAGAATGGGAGTGCTCTGTCTCCTCCTGGGAGTTCCGCGAAGCTGCTTTCCCATGCTCCCTGTCTGCTGATTCCTGACTGGAGTCTAAGATGGTGGATCCGTGCTGCATTAGCACGGGGTCCTCTGCACATATCTGTCTGTACTCCATCAGTTTCTTATTCCATTCGGTGCTTGGCTGAGTTCTCTATCTCTTCTTATGGTACTTCAGGTTCAAGGAATTATGTTTGCCTGTGTTTTAGTTTTTCGGGCCTTTGGTATGGAGGGATGGCATGGTGCTTCTGTCTATGGTGCCATGTTGGCTGGAAGTGTATATTTGCCCATTTTATATAAAGATCATGAAGAAAGTATTTTTGCGTTTTTTCCGTTTCCTGTCTATATCTCACAGAAGATGATACAGCTTCAAGCTAATAAAGCCACATAGCATTAGAGCGTCACATAGCTTCCGTGAGAGGCAATCTCCATCCATGGTCCACTCTCTATTCGGCCTGCAGCTGACAGGGAGATAGACTGGCCACTCCCTTTGTTCCATTCCTGATGACCGTGCTTGTGAAAGTAGACACCAATTTTAAGAGAAAGAAGTAAAAAGCAAAGGCTATCAGAATTTTTAATTGCAATGTTTATACCTGTCCAGTATCCAGTACAAAATATTTACCAATATTTTTTTTTCCCCCATTTGACTAAGAGACATTTAAGTATAGACTTCACCAGCAAGAAATCTCAGATGACATGTGGGCTCAACAACGAATATGGGAGTTCCCCAAAGTTTCCATTCTGGGTGCCTTGGAGAAAAAATTCTCATTAAAGAGAAATAAGGATATCAAGAGATGAAGTTCATTGGCAGTGAGTGGTGGAGTTGATGCAGATGAGTTCAATTTTTGGACCTACTTAATTTTGAAATCCTTCTGGAACACTTATGGATTCATTCCACAAGTGTCAGATGTTAGGTATTGGGCAAGTATGCAACATCACATTTTAAGACTCTGATAGAGAGTGAGACAGAGTCCAGCAAAAAATAGACTTAAGCAGTTCACTTTCTACTCTTTTCCCTTAATATTTAAGAATATGCTTTCATAGATGTGTTCCCAATGCTGAGTATGTAAGAGGGGAAAACAAAACAAAGCAACACTATGAATACTTCATTTACATGGAGATTATATTCCAGTGAGGAGAGACAAACAATAAAAAAACAAAAATATAGTATTTAGTGGTGTTATGGAGAAAACATAACAGTATAAAAGGATACAGAATGGTGAAGAATGGTATTTTATGTAGGGGTACAAAGAGGACCTCTGTGCTAAAAAGAATTCTGTGCAAGAGTGGTGGGATGCAGACGCCAAATTCTCATAAAAAGACCAGACTTAATGATCTGACTGAGATTTGAAGGACCTTGGTGGTCATGGCCCCCAGACCTTCTGTTGGCCCAGGACAGGAACCATTCCCAAAGCCAACACTTCAGTCAGGGTTTGGACAGGACTATAGTTGGAGAGGGATGCTGGTGAGGAGTGAGCTTCTTGGATCAGGTGGACACTTGAAACTGTTGGCATCTCCTGCCTGGAGGGGAGAGGAGAGGGTAGAGGGGGTTAGAAGCTGGCGAAATGGACATGAAAAAAGAAAGTGGAGGGAGGAAGCAGACTGTCTCATTAGGAGGAGAGCAACTGGAAGTATAAGCAAGGTGTATATAAGTTTTTGTGTGAGAGACTGACTTGATTTGTAAACTTGCACTTATAGGACAATAAAAATTAAAAAAAAAAAAAGAATTCTGTGCAGAGTTTAGAAGAAAGTGAGAGAGTTATGTGGATATCTGGGGAAGAAACATTCCATGCAGAAGGTACAGTGAGAACATAGGCCTTGAGGCGAGAACTCAGATGAATATCCGTTTCGGGCAATTGAAAATATGAATTTGGAACTTGAAAGAGTGTTCAAGAATTAACATGTAGATATAACATTAGGACATTCCAAAAGGTATATTTTTAAGTTCTGTTGTTAAGTAAGCAAACACTGTTCCTTAACTCCATGAAAGTCACTTATTTGTACCTGAGAATACAAAAATAACCAAGGCTAATTTCATGTTCTAGAGAGATCAACAGTTTTATGAAGGGAGACAGACTCACAAAAAGATAATTGTAATTATATATAATACAAAGGACTAACATGATGATGTTGTTAGGTGCCGTCAAGTCAGTTCTGACTCATAGGAACCCTATGTACAACAGAATGAAACACTGCCCAGTCCTTCGCCATCCAACATTATGATAGGTACATGCATAAACCTGTGGATGTTGAGAGACAACTAACTCTGACAGGTTTGTTCAGGGAAGACTTCCTGGTCAAAATCAAACGATCAACAGGATTGAATTTGATGGAGCCCAAGAGATGAAAGAACATTTGCACATATCTGTTCACAATTTTACTACAGCATTAACAGTAAAACAAAGCAAACAAGTGGCATGCAGTAAAGCTTGAGGATACGGAAACCCTGGCGGCGTAGTGGTTAAGAGCTGTGGTTGCTAAACATGAGGTCGGCAGTTTGAATGCACCCACAGCTCCTTGGAAGCCCTAGGGGACAGCTCTAGTCTGTCCTACAGGGTCTCTATGAGTCAAAATTGACTCCACAGCAATGGATTTTTTTTTTTTTTTAAAGCTTGAGGAATAGACCGGGTAACCTTGCAGTAAGAAAATGTCTGTTGCAGGTCAATTAAAAAAAAAAAAAACGTTGCCATCAAATTGATTCTGCTCACAGGGACCCTGTAGGACAGAGCAGAACTTCCTCATATGGTTTCCAGGGAGTACCCGGTGGATTCAAACTGCCAGCCTTTTGGTTAGCAGCTGTAGCTCTTAACCACTATGCCACCAGGGTTTCCAAGTAATCTGTTTGACTCCAATCTAGTTCTTTCAGAATCATACTCCATTTGGTTGCCAGTGTTTTTGGGTAATGCAAAGCAAACCATGTTACCACTTCTTTAAAACTTCTTAGAGATTCAACATATATTGCAGGTCAATAGGGAATCTCTAAGAAGCCTTAAAGAAGTGGTAACATGGTCTGCTTTGCATTACCCAAAGAACACTGACAACCAAATGGAGTATGATTCTAAAAGAACTAGGTTGGAGTCAAACGGGTTACTGACAAAGCTGTTGGGGACACTCAGGTTAGAATTTATTAGAGCATTAAATTGTCTAATGGAGTTAGAAAGTAGAAGTAGAAAGGGGAATACCATATTCTGAAATAAAGAATATATCTTTCTTTTTTTTTTCAGTCAATGCAAGGAGCATTAAATCCAATGTCTCACAAAGTTCCAGGCACTGTATAAGCCACTGAGTAAATACTAAGTCATAAAAGAGACAAATTTTCTGCTTGTGCGAAGATGGAAAAAAAAGGGATAAAACAAAACCAGACCATTCCGTTCAAAACGTGTTACTTCAATGTTTTTAACTCACGTGTGTTTGGTGTATATCTGAACAATATCAGTGTAATGCAGGACTTGTCAGTCCATACGTGTTTTATTTTCTTCCACCATGTTAATGGTTAGAAGAGATCAAAGATAAACCTCATAATTTGGCTGAAGTATACAGCCAAAAAGTCTATAGAATTCCCTCCACTTAATACAAGTAGTGAATGTTTTAGTGGCTGATTGAGGGTCTAACAGAGAAGCTCTAAAGTTATTTTCGTTGGTATTAAGAGAAATTATGAAAATGTCTACATTTGTAATTTAACTTTTAATTTTGATGAAATTGGTCTGTACTGAAAACAAAAACTCCGAAGTACATATTTCAAAGAAGAAAATAGAAGCCATAAGTTTTCAGGTTGCAAAGCACCAACTGACTGTGATTCAGAGTCCACTTGCTAGTAGAGATTTAAATATGCTACAGTTTTTATTGTGTTTTGTTTTGTTTTTGAGTATTCTGATTACAAACTTCCATGTTTTGAACCTTAGACCATTTGCAGGGGGTAATTTTGTTTCAAATAAAGGTTTTTTCAGGAGCTAGCATACATGTTATAACACAAATGCTTACTTAGCAAAATAAATTGTGAAAACAGCTTTGAAGTAATATAGAATTCAGTAACAGAGATTAAGGTGGGGAAGCTAGGAAAAGCTTCTATAAGGACATGAAATTTAATATAAGGACTGAAATATCAGAATTATTTAGCCAAACTGAACCTGTTGGTGTTAAGTTGATTGCAAATCATAGCGACCCCAGAGGACAGAGTAGAACTGCCCCATAAGGTTTCCAAGGAGTGTCTGATGGGTTCGAACTGCTGACCTTTTAGTTAGCAGCTGTAGCTGTTAATCATTATGCCACCAGGGTTTCCCAGAATGATTTAGGGCCTTGCAATTGAATTAAGGAATATAAATATAAGAAGAAAGATCCAGACTGGATATCAATATGGGAATCATATGAATAAATGATTCACCACATTGGAATTATGAGAATAAGGTTATCTAAGAATGATATTGTTGTTAGGTGCCATTGAGTCAGTTCCGACTCATGGCGACCCTATGTTCTGTGTTACTGCCCAGTCCTGCATCATGCTCACAATTGTTGCTATACTTGAGCTCATTGTTGCAGCCACTGTATCAATCCATCTTCACTGATCCTGTACTTTACCAAGCGTGATGTCCTTTTCCAGGGACTGATCCCTCCTGACAACATGTCCAAAGTATGTAAGACACAGTCTTGCCATCCTTGCTTCTAAGGAGCATTCTGGTTGTACTTCTCCCAAGACAAATTTGTTCATTCGTTTGGCAGTCCATGGTATATTCAATATTCTTCGCCAATACCACAATTCAAAGGGCATCAGTTCTTCTTTGGTCTTCCTTATTCATCATCCAGCTTTCTCATGCATATGATGCAATTGAAAATATCATGGCTTAAGTCAGGTACACCTTAGTCCTCAAGGTGACATCTTTGCTTTTCAATACTTTAAAGAGGCCTTTTGCAGCACATTTGCCCAATGCGATGCATCTTTTGCTTTCTTGACTGCTGCTTCCATGGATGTTGATTGTGGATCCAAGTAAGACGAAATTCATGACAACTTCAATCATTCCTCCGTTTATCATAATTTTGCTTACTGGTCAAGTTCTGAGGATTTTTTATTTCTTTATGTTGAGGTGTAATACATACTGAAGGCTGTGGCCCTTGATCTTCATCAGTAAGTGCTTCAAGTCCTCTTCACTTTCAGCAATCAAGGTTGTGTCATCTGCATAATGCAGGTTGTTAATGAGTCTTCCTTCAATCCTAGTGTCCCGTTCTTCTTCATATAGTCCAGCTTCTCAGATTATTTGCTCAGCATACAGATTGAATAAGTATGGTAAAAGGATACAGCCCTGATGCACACCTTTCCTGACCTTAAAACACACGGTATCCCCTTGTTCTGCCTGAACAACTGCCTCTTGATCTATGTACAGGTTCCTCATGGGCACAATTAAGTGTACTGCAATTCCCATTCTTTACGATGTTATACCAAAGAATATAAGGTATGTAATATGCAAAGTAAGAAGGACAGAGTGAAAAGGCATAATACTGAAAGACCACACCACTAAAGAAGTATGAGGGAAAAATGATTTTGAAAGAATCCTCAAAATACGAAAAGATCAAGGAATTAGTGAAAGTACTAAAGCCAGAGGAGGTGTATTTTTTATTCAGTACTAACAAATATTGCTCAAAGATTGAATGTTATGAAGACTAAGTGTTTATTATATTTACAAATTCTAAGATCACTGGCAACACTAAGAGAAACAATTTGAGCAAGGTAGTAGAGTAGACCTATGTGCTCTGCTGCGAAGCAAAAGGTTGAAGGTTTGAGCCTATTCGGAGGTACCTGGTGATCTACTTCTGAAAAACCAGCTGTTGAAAATGCTATGGAGCATAGTTCTACTTTGACCTCCATGGAGGTCTCCATGAATCAGAGTTGACTCAATGGCAACTAGCTCTAGTACCTGAATGATACAAATGGTTACACATTTGGCTGCTAAACCAAAAAAATTGAAGGCGTGAGTCCACACAGTGGTACCTCAGAAGAAATATCTGGCGTCTTTTTCTGAAAAATCAGCCATTGAAAACCTTATGGAGCACAGTTCTCTGACATAGAAGGGGCTGCCATAGTCAGAATTGACTCAGTGACAACTGTGTGGCGATAGAAAAAGCGCTGGTAGAAGAATCATGCCTTAAAAGAAGGATTTGTAGCACTGATGTATTAGACTGGAGAACAAAAAAGGCAACTACAGGGTATGATGGTTACTACTGACATTTGCCAAGGTGGAAAACTGAGGGAGATCCCAGTGGATGTTCTCATTTTCTGAATGATGAAGTAAGAGGAAATGTCTCCCTTGTTGCCTATTTACATAAAAAAAAATAGCCTCTTCAAAATTCCCAAGAGACTATGTGGAGAAAAAAGGGATTTACTAAAGACAAATATAGGGATTGCTAAAGAAATCTGAAAGCCCTGCAAATGTTGCAAATAAAGACTTCATTGTGGCTCCACTGTACGTAATTGCATGACCTTCTTGATCTTTATAGACATTTAACGATACATTTAATGGAATAAGGTAATCTTTAAGCATTGGCATTTAAATTTATTTTTATGTAACTTATTTACTTTCAAATGCTGTTTTTTTAAATACAATATGTTTTTTTTCATAATGCTTATGACAAAGTTATAGGCATATTAAATATATTTTTCCATATAATTCTAAATATTTAACTACCTTTATCTACCTCAAAATCTGAATAGTAATTCTTAAAGTTAGTTATGTCAAGTACTATATCAAAGAGGCTCTTGAGGTTTTGGTCTGGGCATTGCTGTTTATTAGTGCTTTTTGTCTTTTAATTTTGGGGTAGCATTCTCATTCTTAAACAATAGAAACTTCAAAATTCCTAAAGTTCTAAAACTTTAGAACTGATAAACTATTTCAATGCAGTGATTTATTTATCATTTTTAAATAGGTATGTTTCATTAAACTAATATATACCTAGCAAGCTATATTATCAAAATGTATTCCATGCAAAGTATAAGCAAATAGGAATTTTGTTGCATAATAAAATAAGCAATGCCTGAGGGCTTGAGTTTAGTAGCTTATTCTGCCATTGAATCAATATGTAACTTAATCAAGTTTCCAAATAAGTTTTTAAAAAGTTTAAAATCTATTTGGCTTTTTAGTGGTAAAATAGTCAAGATTTCTGAATAAGAAAATTTTGACTCTCTATTTGATTCTTTGGGAGTGAAAGGATTATTCATGAACAAGTTTTATCTATAAATAAGGATTTATTAAACATCCGTTAAGATCATTTTACTTTGGTTTGGGAGTTACCTGAGCCACAACCTAATATTTGGATAATTAGTTATTTCAAAATATTAGAAAATTCACAAGCTTAATATCAGAGTTAAAACATACTTTAAGCCAGGTGTTGCTGTTAGTTGCCATTGAGTCAATTCCAACTCATGGTGACCCCCTGTGTGACCTTTCAGAAGCAGGTTGCCAGGCCTGTCTTCCAAGCCCTCTGGGTGATTTCAAACTGCCAACCCTTCAGCTAGTATTTGAGTGCTTAATATCTACAGAGAAATAAAATCCAACCTTCTTAGGTACACATCATATGAATTCTTATAAATGCATATAGCCATGTAACCACCACCACAATCAATACACAGAATAATTTCATCTCCCCAGAAAGTTTCCTCAGGGCCCCATGTAGGCAATTCTCTTGGCACTCAGCTCCTAAAAACCACTGATTTGTGCCTTCCTGAATTTTTCCTTTTCCAGAATTTAAAATAAATGAAATCATAAAGTATGTAGGCATTTCAGACAAGATTTTGCTTTCCCATTCAGCGTACTGCGTTCAAGATTCACTCTGTTGTTTTATGTATTGGCATTACATTGTGTTTTATTGTATACATCGCATGTTATTGTATGCATGTTTTACTGTATATATTGGCCGTGTATTTTCACTAAGTATAATGTGTTTGAGATTCATCCCTGTTGTTGCATTTATTTTCAGTGCTTTGTGTTTTATTCTGAATATTATTCCATTATATGAGTGGACTACAGTTTGTTTATCCATTGACAAGTTTGTGGACATTTGGATTGTTGCCAGTTTTTGGCATTGTTGTAGAGAAAAGCTTGAATGCTATTTCAAGTTAAAACAGAGAGGTTTATTAAGGGTTTAAAACAATTGCAACTGGGAAACTATACAGCCCACTGAAAATGGAACCAAGTAGTCCCAGTGCAGTTTTGTTATACAAGTATTCTTATGGGATAAAAAGAGGAACCTAACCACCAGGAGGACAGTTACAGGAAAATCAATACATACTATAATAATCATACTCTGATTGGTTACTGATTATTAATAGCTGGTGATTATAGATGGTTTCACAGGATGCTTACATCATGGTCACAAGATGCTTGCATGTATTTTCTTTGTCTCTCTTGCAAAAATATCTTGTTGGCAACAGCATCCAAACAGTACTCTTTCTGACTATGAGTATTTTGAGGGGTGCAAATGGGCACTTAGTTAAGATGCCTCAGGGCATATGGTTTCACATCCTGGTTTTGACCACCGAGGAAAACATGTTTTTCTCAAAAAACATAGCTGTTAGTCTAGAAATCCAGATTAAAATTAGATAGCATAGTCAGCGTATTATGCCTCTGTCTCACTGACTACACTGTAAGTTGTTTCTTCCTGACACCGCAGCTATTAATAAAATTGTTATAAACGTTTGTATCCAAGATTTTGTGTGAATGTATGTTTTCATCTTTCCTGTGTAAATATCCAGGACTTGGAATACTGAATCGAATGCTAAGAGTATGTTTTACTCCAAAAGATAACTGCTAAACTGCTTTAAAATTGGCTGATCTATTTTACATTCCTACCAGTTGAACATGAGAGTAATTGTTGCTCCTTAGCCTTGTCATCACTTGATATTGTCAGGTTTATGCTTGTTCGTTAGTTGTGCCATTGGAACAGGTGTGGAAAGGAGTCTTCTTGTGGTTTTAATTCGCATTTTCTAGTGCCTAATCATGTTGATCAAATTTTTATGTGTATATCATCTTTGGTAAAGAATCTGTTTAATTATTTAGCCTATAATTTATTGAGTTGTTTGTTCTTTTATTAAGTTTTGAGATTTACAAATATTTTCTGCCAATATGTGCCTTTTATTTTCATTTATTAACAGTGTCTTTTTCAGACAAGATTTTTACCTTTGATTAGGTCTAATTTATTAATTTATTTTTCATGAGACTTTTAAAATGTGTCTTATCAAAGCAAAACAAACTTTGTTTATATAAGTCTTGAAATCAGGTACTTCAGTCAGGTACTAATGTGAATCTGCCAATTTTGTTTTTCTTTTTAAAAATTGTGTTGGCTCTTTAATTTTCTGCATATGTTTCAGAATCAACTTGTTGATTTCTAAGAAAATACTGCTGGATTTTTATTGGAATTATAAAGAATCTACAAATTAATTTTGGGAGAATTGACACTAACAATATTGCAATAATTTTTCATCATATCTCTAAGTTACAATATTTGTCCTGTTGTCGTTGTTAGTTTCCATCAGTCATTTGTTACTCATAATGACCCCATGTCTTGTAATGTAGAACTCCACAGAATCTTTTTTTGGCTGTAATCGTTAAAGAAGCAAATTGTCAGTCCTTTTACCCAGTACTGCTGGGAGAGTTTGAACCATCTTTAGGAACCCTGGTGGCATAGTGATTAAGAGTTTGGCTGGTAACAAAAAAGTTGGCGGTTTGAATCTACCAGCTGCTCCTTGGAAACCCCAGTTCTTCTCTGTCCTGTATTGGTTAGCAATGGAACACAAACCATTTGTGCCACCTAGAAAGCTAGTAGCTGCCTTAAAAAAAATAAACAAAATTTTAGCTAATTCCTATTTACCCACTGTGTGGTAACCCTATCTTCCTCCTTGTTTTGCCAAAGGTGTGACAGACCACGTATCCTATCATTCCTGGTGGGGAGGGATTAAACAAAAACTAAAGCCACGTCCATTAAGTCGATTCCAACTCATGGTGACCCCTAGGGTTTACTTGGCTGTAATCTTCACAGAGGCAGATCTCCCAGCCTTTCTTTTGTGGTACCAGGGGATGGGTTCAAACCACCAACCTCTAAGTTAGTAATCTAGTACAAACCATTTGTGCCACTCAGGGACCTTGGGGAGAAATAAGGTGTCTTCATTTGATTTCAGGTTACATAATTGTCCTCTTATTAATTAAAACTTATTTGTTGCATCCTTTGGATATTCTAAGTGCCCAATCATAGCCTCTATAAACATTGGCACTTTGTTTTCTTCCCTTCCAATTATGTTTCTTATATTTTTCTTGTCTTTGGTATGTTGTTTTCCATTATTGTCACGGGAGCATGGGAGGAGTACTGGAGGAACTGTTGGTGTTTTGCGGTTCTTATGTTTTTAATGAAGCATTATAATATTATTGTCATTTCTCTTGGGTAAATGGAATTGCTGCTCATAGGTTATATTCTCTATATCTTACACATTATTATTATTTTTAATTGTACTTTAGATGAAGGTTTACATAACAAACTAGCTTCTCAATAAGCAGTTAGAAATATGGAATGCTTCATGAATTTGCGTGTCATCCCTGAACAGGGGCCATGCTAACCTACTCTGTATCATTCCAGTTATAGTATATGTGCTGCTGAAGCAAGCACTCCTATCTGTTAGTATTTATTTATTTATTTATTTTTTGCTTCTTGTTTTCTCATAATTTGTAGGGTTCCAGTACGCTTGATCTTGCTTTGTGTTTTTAGAATTTCATGTTCCAGGTTTGACAAAAGCCTTTTATTCATCTACCTGTCAACTGTTGCTTGAGGCCAGCCAACAGAAGCCGGAAGCAACAAGACAGTCCTTGCTCTCACTTCCCACTAGTGCCTCCCGTTCATAGAACAACCAGAAGGCAGCTGGCAAGAGAGCTTTGGGAATAGAGTTTTGGGATACCCATCTCCCTAAGGCAAAACAGATCATAGAGGAGCATAAATGAATCCTGAGAGAAAGCAGCCAAATAGCTGGAGTTGTTACTGGTCTGGGCCAGCTGAGTGAGGAATGATCCATTTACTTACTCCCTTAATGGGTTTTGCTCAGTGTCTAGTGGATGGCTGCCAAATGACACTTCATTTTATTGTGCTGTCACCCTAGCTGTTTTCTGTTCAAAATTTCCATTTTTGGAGGAGGTGGCTAAGAGGAAACTATTGCTCTAATTTCTAGTAGTTATATGGATGCCTGTCGAATACATCTTACCTCATTTCCAGGCTCAGTTAGCAAGGCTTGCATAAAGGAGTAGAGGTCATAGGCATCAAATTTTACTTTATTCTCAGTTGGTTGCTTGCCAGTTGACTGAGATCATCATAGAAATATCTCATGGATGCAGACAAATTTTATTTTAAATAATACATTAAATACAAATTCATAGGCAGTACATAATTGCATTTTAATTATTTGTATGTACATGTGACAAATATATATGACATCCATATATGCCGTTAGAACATAAATTTCATTCAAGACTCATGAAATAAATCGACCTATTTTTGGGAGAAGAAGCAGACCACTTTTATATTAACCACATTTGTTGGAGGTCTAAGTATATTTATCCCTTCCTTTATTTTCCTAATCAAAATAAACCCTACCTGTAATTTTAAAAGCTGATCTCAAAGACTGATTGTAGGAAACATTGGCATGCATTATTTATAAGAATCCCAGAGAATAGGAGTGAAATGAAATCAAGGACGGAAAAGTGCAGGGAAGAGCCCTCGCTCATTTACAGGCTGCAGCACGTTCAACGAATCTATGCAATTTTTCCTGAGGAAAAGTGGCCATCAAAGTTTAGGATTTAGAGGTTGAAAAACTGACCTGGCAATTTCGTATCCTGAATCTGAAGTAATATCTATGTAATAGTAATTTGAGCAGGTGTTACATCTGACAAATATTACAAGTACATGCCAGATGTAAGAACATTTTAACCCTGTGTTCAACAGATCCTACAAAATGACTTGCTTTGAAAAGCTGTCTTTCTGCACTTGCCTTTTTTGCAATTATATAAATTAACTTGTTACAGGTCCTATTCTAAAAATTTTGTGTAATTTTAATAAGGTAAAACTATACAATTAGTGGCCATTTAGTGGCATTGTGAGGACATAATAATTATCCTTATTTTAATACATCAATAAAGTAAGACTTACAAAGATTATTTAGGTTTATTTGGTCCTGTAATTCATATATAGCTGATCTGGATTTCATTATAGATTCTGTAGAAAATCAGGAAAAATGCCAGAATTAGATACTAAAAAACAAATTTTATTTAAAATTCAGCTGATTTTCATTCTTTGTTACTTAGATTAAAACATATCTTAAAATAAAAATGATTAACGGGGCATACGGCAAAAGGATAGACTACATCAACTCAGGTCTCTTTCTGCCATTTTCTAGGTTTTGTCTTTGAGATATTTTGATTTGAAAATGGATAATAATAAGACCTCCCTGCTTGCCTCCAAGGATTATTTTGAAGATAAAATGTAATCCTAGATGGTGAAACACAAAGACAACTGTAGTTACTTTAAAATACATTTTTTGCTTTTATTATTATTTTAGATGTTAGCACGACATACTTTTATTTTTGTTTCTTTCTCTAAAGAACTAAAAGACAAAATTTGACTTTGGGAAATGACTTTTTTTTTTTTCCTTTTCACTGTAAAAATTCAAAATAATCCAGCTGAAAGAAAATAGTTCTCTTATGTGTGGGCCTGTTACTAAGGCAATAACTATATGTCGATGGCCACAAAGTAGACACCTATCAAATAAATGTAATAATTATTAATTTAATGATGAGTCATACTATTCATTACTTAAACCCTTAGTCACATGAAATAGTATGTTAAGATTGTGTGTTTAATAACATTGTTTGAAATAAATTGGATTATTTTGGTTTATGTTTCTGCATATGCGTTTGCTGCTGGGCATTCATATATATGTATAAAATATACGTGTGAGTGTGTGTATATATGTGTATATATTTATTTTTAACTTGGTAGAATTTTAATTATTTTTTCCCTCATCTTTTTGAGTTCAGTGGTTTGTTTACTTATCGTTATAGCCTAATTTTGTATTTTAAAAAAGAACAATTTATCTGTGGGAATAATAAAAGTATGCTACTAACTTTTCTTTCATTTTTATAAAAGGTTAAAACCTTCAACTAATTATTATCTTTAAAAATGAACTAGACATAAAAAAAACTCAAAAAAACCAAACCCGTTGCCATCGAGTTGACTCTGGCTAATAGAAACTCTATAGGACAGAGTAGAACTACCCCACAGGGTTTCCAAGGCAGCAAATTTTTATAGAAGACTGCCACACCTCTCTCCGACGGAGTGGCTGGTGGGTTCCAACTGCCTACCTGTAGGTTTGAGGCCAAGCACTTAATCACTGCACCACCAGGACTCCTTCTAGTCAGAAGAATCCTGATCACAGGGGGACTAATGCGTAATAGAATTTCAAATTCTCAATGGCATCCAGGCTTTCTGGCGCCATTGAAGTCCAGAACTATTACTTTGAGGTAATCTTTAAATTTTAAACCTTAAACAAAAGCTATTCTCTGAAGTCTTCTTTGAAGCCAAAAATAACCCCAAACCAAATCAAACCTATTGCCATCAAGTTGATTCTGACTCATAGTGACCCTATAGGGCAGAGTAGAACTGCCCCATAGGGTTTCCAAAGCTGTAAATCTTTACAAAAGCAGACTGCAGCATCTTTTTCCCATGGAGTAGCCAGTGGGCTCAAACCATAGACCTTTCCAGTGAGCCAACACGGCATCTCATGGTTTCTCTTCATTAGTAAAGTGTGTCTTTTTTGAGCATTGTGCTCTTGTAAAGAATTACCTTTATTACCTTTAATATAAGATCAAATTGACAGCAGCTTGAAAGGTTAGGTGGGACATTTAGAGGGCAGCGAGTAAGATAATCATGGTGGAATAATTTGAAATATGGTAGTGAGAATGGTAGCGCAACTTGAATAATACCAATGTCACTGAATTCTACACGTAGAGATTATTGAAGTTCTGTTTCTTTGGCTGTGTATACTTTCACCAATATAAAAAATAATAGTAATAAAATAAACATCAGGTAGTCATTATCTGTAACAAAAAAGAGGAATACTTGAATGGAATAGCACTTGTACATTTGCTGTAGATAGTCAGAGAGGTAAATTTGAAATTAAACAAAATACAGTACTTTAGTCTCAGGTCTCCATACAATTACAAAATTGAGAAGGGATAAATCTGTTATTCAACTGGCATGTTTCAGTATATCTGACATTATGTAGTGCTTTTTAAAATATCGAAATACTTAATGATCCCGCTGAGTATCACAACCTGTTCTATCACCGCCCTAACCAAGAAGTTTCTTCTGTGAAATCCTGAGGACCTTCCTACCGCTGAACAATAGAGTGTTCAGACCTGTCCCCGCAGTGATCCTCCTGGGCTCTGCCTGTTGACAGCCAGCTCCTGCTTTGAATGGCTGCTGCTTATTAACCTGTTGCCTTCGAGTCAATTCCAACTCATAGTGACCCTACAGAACAGAGTAGAACTGCCCCATAGGGTTTCCAAGGAGTGGCTGGTGCATTCGAACTGCCAACCTTGTGGTTAATGGCCAATCTTTTAACCACTGAGCCATAAGAGCTCCTACCACTTATTAAATACTTTTAATATCACCTTGTGTATAAGGACTATGAAAATGGATGATGGTTGTAAAAGTACTTTTACAGTCATCCCCATCCTCCCATTTGCAAACAGAATGATCTAAAACAACTTGAAATAGACAACAAAATTTTAATGCTGAAACAAGGTAAGGGCTCATAATTTCTGGAGAACAGTGCCCTTTAGTCTTCTTACTCCTCTTTACCTTTTTTTTTTTTTTGGTCAGAATAAGTCCCAGTCCATTTATATATATGCGTGTGTGTGTATATGTATATATATACACACACACGCATATATATGTAAATACTGAAAGACTTTATTAGAAAAATGTTGGTGGTCATTTGGATTCCATATAGATTTAAAGACTCTGTAACAACATGTTACAAAGTTAGTTTCAATTAAACAGAAACATTGAAATCTATAATATAAAAACTCGATAAATTTACAAGACACATTAAGTACTAACAAAAGTATTTGCATAACATATTAAAAAAAAGACCATGCCCGTAACATAAAGGTGTATAAATCATAAATATTCATACGTAGGGGCTGGTTAAATCAATTATTATAAATATTCATACTTAAAAATCAAAAAAAGTCGAAGATTTAAAGAGTACATATCAGAAAGCAGGAATATGTTTGATAAATTCATGAAAAGATATTCAAGTATGCTCATAATAAAAAACAAGCATAACAAAATTAATCTATAGTTTCTTTTTTAATTGGCAAGTAGTACGAATAACTAAGGTATTGAAGAAGCCAACTTTTGAATAGAAAATGCAGAAATACTTCATGTGCTGCTACTGAGGATGCATATTAAATCCAAGCATTCTAATGGTCATTGTGGATCAATATGTATCATAACTAAACACAAATATTTTTTGCCAGGCCATACAACAGCTAGGAACTTATCACAAGGATATATGTAATAAAATATACACAGGGAGTTTAATCACAGTAATGATAGTTAATTTATATTATAGAAAATTTGAAAAAATAAAATCAATTATTATAATTATTTATAGGGAACTATTATGCAGCTCTTGGTGGCATAGTGGAAAAAGCTATGGCTGATTACCAAAAAGTCAGCAGTTTGAATCCACCAGGCATTCCTTGGAAACCCTATGGGGCAGTTCCACTCTGTCCTATACGGTAGCTATGAGTTGGAATTGTCTCAATGGCAATGAGTTTAGTTTGGTTTTTGTATTATGCAACTGTTAAATGATTATAACACTCAATATTTAATTATATGAACAGATGCCCATTATATATGTTGAGTAAAAGTACCTCGTTCATAGCATTTTCTCATTTTGTAAATAAACACATGCATACACACACACATACTGAGAACTGTGTTACTGCATTTAATGTGATTTGGGATGATGTTTACTTTCTCTGTGATACTTCTCCCTATTGCTTGAATTACTTTTTACAATGTAGTAGCTCACTTGTACAATCAAGAAAAAAAAAAAAGACTACTTTCTATAAAGAAAAATATTGAGAGAATAAATTCCTGGATTTACAAAATACCTGATATGATATCACTGAATATATTTAATGTTGTACTTCCAAGTAAAGTGACATGGAATAATATTAATTGTTTGGTATTGCCTTATAAAAGTAATAAAGAAAATAAGCTTGTTAGAAAGACTTAGTGTTTGAAGACGTAGAACTCAATTGGAAGTGTAAAGAGAAACTTTAATAAAAAAATAAAGAATGTTGTCAATATCTGGAATTAACTCATATATAATCTTAGAAAAATAATAAGTCTGTACTGGGTTTTGGTTGGGATACAAAAAATAGGAACCTGAAAACCAGTCAGAGTTTGGTAAATTGCTTAAAGTGACGGGCATCACGTAATTGATTAAGTTTATTAATGGCAACAAATACAGAACAGGTTTGAATAGAAAAATGAGTCAGATTTTAATAGAAAGAAAATCATATTTGTATGTGTGTGTATGTATGTATCATCTATCTATCTATCTATCTATCTATCTATCTATCTGTCTATCTATCTATCTATCTATCTATCTATCTATCTATCTATCTATCTATCTATCTATCTATCTATCTATCATCTATCATCTATCAACTATCATCTATCTATCTATCATCTATCCATCATCTATCTGTCATCTTGAAAAAGAACTTCCCTTGTGACTTTAAACTCACTTTTATAGGAACAAGGGCAATTCTGCCATGAGTTCATCATGCTGCCACCAGATTGGCCTTCTTACTGGTGATTGAGGAATAAGGCAATTTTCCAATCCCAGTACTTCAGCAATGGCTGCTCCCTTTCCTGGAGCACTGCTAACAAAGCCTGTACATCTGGCTCCTTCATTTCTTCTCATTTTGAGTATCAACTAAAATCTGAGAAGCTTCCCCTGATTCTTCAGTCTGCGTTATAGTTCCCAACCAGTTACTGTCATTCACATTACCCTGATTTTTTTTCTTCATAGTATTTATCACCATCTTAAATTACATTATTATTTTATTTACTCAAATTTTCCAAAAAATTTCCCCTTGCAGTTACATTTAAACTAAAAAAACCTTAGAGCTTGGTTTGTTTATTTTTGTATTCTCAGCACCAAAAAGAAGGTCTGGTGAATGACATATGCACTGATCCATACTTATTGAATAAATGCAAACTTAAACATGGAGAGAGTCATTTGAAATTCAGCCTATCCGAAACTAAGATGTGTAGGTAAAGGTCAAGATCTGGGTATGTAAGTGAACTTATGTATCTCCTTTTCTTCAAAGAGTGTTGTAGTGGGGTGAGGGAGACATTAAATATACCTCTAAAACTCTTTTGAAGTTGTTTGATACCATACCATCTTAGAAGACTTAGAAAAAATTAGTCACTTCTAAAGAAAAGTAAGATGAAGACAGTAAAGAGAAAATGATTTAGAATATGAGCACATACACACACACAAAAGTGATTATTATGGTTGACCACAGGGAAAGAGAAACAAGACTAAGGTAAGGACAGTTAAGTTAAATTAGTTGATTAAATTTGTCAGGATAGAAAGACTGATGAAGACAGAATCCTCAAGAAAGCAAATATGAATGATGGGAGGTGGTGCTCAGTGTAAGAAGCTTACAATTTGATGAAAGGAAGTTTTTAATTTTTTGATAATGGTGAGGCTAAGAGAATGACCAGGAAAGTGAGAGGCTGAGGCAGAGAGGAAGAAAAGTTTATTAGAGACATGGAGTTCAAAAACCTGAAAGGCCAGCATTATCAATGCATCATCTGCAGCATATTTCAGTGACCAAAAATTAATTTTAGCATGACCATGACCCAAGAGACAAAACTTTCAAGATATGCTGAGGGTGGAGGGAGAGATCTGTGAATCTGTAAATGGCTGTAATGTAGAGGGACAACATCTCCCTATCTCCAGGCCCACTACTATGAGAAGGGTGGGGAATACAAATAGAGAAGTTACAAGAGACATCTGGGTAGGAGTTAGACCAAATATACGAAGAGAAAATTAAAAAAAGTGCTGAGGTTAAAAATGCATTTTACCGGTGAATAACTGTTATGGATTGAATTGTACCCCCCCAAAAAATGTGTATCAACTTGGCTAGGCCATGATTCCCAGTCATGTCCATCATTTTGCGATCTGCTGTGATTATCCTCTGTGTTGTAAATCCTAACCTTTATGATGTTAATTAGGAAACCCTGCTGGTGTAGTGGTTAAATGCTATGGCTGCTAACCAAAGGATCAGCAGTTTGAATCCACCAGGCGCTCCTTGGAAACTCTATGGGACAGTTCAACTCTGTCCTGTAGGGTCACTATGAGTTGGAATCTACTCTACGGCACTGGGCTCTGGGTATGATGTTAATGAGGTAGGCTTGGAGGCAGTAATGCTAATGAGGCAGGACTCAATCTAATGGATTAGGTAGTATCTTGACTCAATCTCTTTTGAGATATAAAAGAGAGGAGCTACCAGAGAGGAGAGGGACCTCGTGGCTCCAAGAAAGAAGCTCTACGAGCAGACCATGTCTTTTGGACTCAGGGTCCCTGCACTGAGAAGCTTCTAGACCAAGTGAAGATTGATGACAAGGATCTTCCCCCAGCACTGACAGAGAGAGAAAGCACTCGCCTGGAGATGACACCCTGAATTCGGACTTCTACCTTCCTAGACTGTGAGAGAATAAATTTCTCCTTGAAGAGAAACAAATCCTTTTCCCAGTCCAGACTCAGATGATACTAGAGCCCCAGTGGATACCTTGATTGTAGGTTGGTGGCACTTGGAAGCAGAGGACTCAGCTAGGCTGTGCCTAGACTATGGCCCAGAGGTCTATGAGATAATAAATACATGTTGTTTTAAGACACTAAGTTTGTGGAAACATTGTTAGGCTGTCCTAGATAACTAATACTGCCCCGGTGTGAATTTCAGCTTAGCTACTAACTAGCTATATACTTACATGCTTAATTTTAGGCTCCTAGAAAAGATGCATTCTTTTGGCAGTACATGGTATATTCAATATTCTTCTCCAACACCACAATTCAAAGGCGTCATTTCTTCTTCGGTCTTCCTTATTCATTGCCCAACTTTCTCATGTGTATGATGCAATTGAAAATACCATGGCTTGGGTCAGGTGCACCTTAGTCTTCAAGGTGACATCCTTGCTTTTCAACACTTCAAAGAGATCCTTTGCAGCAGATTTGCCCAATGCAATGCATCTTGATTTCTTCACTGCTGCTTCCATGGGTGTTGATTATTGATGCAAATAAAATGAAATCCTTGACAACTTCAGTCTTTGCTCAGTTCATGATGATGTGGCTTATTGGTCCAGTTGCGAGGATTTTTGTTTTCTTTATACCCTTTATATCATTAATCTGTACCGAAGGCTGTGGTCTTCATCAGTAAGTGCTTCAAGTCCTTCAACAAGCAAGGTTGTGTCATCTGCATAACGCAGGTTGTTAATGAGTCTTCCTCCAATCCTGATGCCCCCATTCTTCTTCATACGGTCCAGCTTCTCAGATTATTTGCTCAGCATACAGATTGAATAGGTATGGTGTAAAGATAAAACCCTGATGCACGCCTTTCCTAACTTTAAACCACTCTGTATCCCCTTGTTCTCTCTGATAACTGCCTCTTGATCTATGTACAGGTTCCTCATGAGTACAGTTAAGTGTTCTGGAATTCCCACTCTTGCAATGTTATGATCCACAGAGTCAAATGCCTTTGCATAGTCAATAAAGCACAGGTAAACATCCTTCTGGTATTCTCTGCTTTCAGCCAGGATCCGTCTGAATGAACAAATCTGTCTTGGAGGAAGTACAACCAGAATGTTCCTTAGAAGCAAGGATGGCAAGACTGTGTTTTTCACACTTTGGACATGTTGTCAGGAGGGATCAGTCCTTGGAAAAGGACATCACACTTGCTAAAGTACAGGGTCAGCAGAAAAAAGTAAGACCCTTAATGAGATGGATTGACACAGTGGCTGCAACAATGGGCTTAAGCATAACAACTATTGTAAGGATGGCACAGGACCGGGCAGTGTTTTGTTCTGTGTACATGGGGGTCGGTATGAGTCAAAGCCAACTTGACAGCACCTAACAACAACAACAACATAAAAGATGCATACTAATTCTTACCTCACTATTTACTGGAAATTTTCTTTTATATTGCCTTAAATGATAAAAAGTGATAGATGCTTAAAAAATATTAATTTTTCACTTCACTTCTTCCTCTTTTAACTTCTCATAAACACATCTGTCTCAAGAATGAATAGCATCATGTTCCCCAATGGGTCACATCTGAAGGACCCATGAAAATTAAAAAGCACAATAGGCTTGCTGTTTTAAGTTACCTGTGTTACCCAGCATATTCTTCATATTGTCTTCTATAAAACAATGACAAGCAAAAACACACAGGGCTCACATTGAAAAATCTGATGATTAAACTTTAGGATAAATATACTTCCAAAATTATTATTTATGTTGGTATAATATTTAATGTACGACAAATAATATTTTAAAAGGCATCCATTTGTATTTGTGGCTATGTTGGTAATAATTTTTTTTTTTAAGTCTAGATTGTTTCAGTAACTTTCACATTTCAGAGAGTTAGTAAATCTGAACAGAGGGTCTACTTTTTTCTTTCCCTTATGAGGATGCTGTGAGTGAAATTTTGATTCTTAACCTGATGATGAGAAAGGATATTGGAAGTTACAGAAATATATAATAAGCCTGTTCATCATAAAGGTGGAGAACAATTAAGCAGCTCTTCAGTCTAGTCACTTGGCATTCTCCCAAATATCCATAGGGTATATTTTCCTTCTGGTATTATGAGAATATCGTTGCAATTTCTAGCCTGAAAGTAATTACAGAGGGATGAATTTTTAATATTGAAGATAAGACTATAGGAGGAATGTTTTATGTATGATATTAGATGATTCACAAATGAATTTTCCTTTATAAGAGACTATTATGAGGTAATATTTAACCATATTTTTCCCAAAGTTTAAATGTTGAACTGAAGTTTGACTCAATTGTGATTTATTGCCATACAACACTGAGCTTCAGATATAATGCATTTGATTATAAAATTATTTTGTTTCAGTATGTAAATATGGAAGTTCATTTTATCCATAGTGATATTTCTATTTCAGAACTGAATCAGGAAGTGGAATTCATCTAAAATCACATTATAAAAAAAAAAAGTAAGAAATAAAATTATTGATTTCCCTGTCTCGGTTCTGGTCTGATAACTAAACTGTATTATACACTTATAAAGTATTCCTAAGTTTGTTTACTTATGTATTTTTAATGGTCAATATTGGCTATTATTTAGTTATGGCAATTAAGGAACATAAAATAATGAAAGTTAATATGATTTTCTTTTCTGTAATTTGGAAAGATTAAAAAATAGTATTTTATAAAGTACAAGTGTAAATAATCCATTGAAATTAGTAATAACATACAATGGAAATATTTTGAATGTAGTAAATAATTTTTTAAAATATACCTCTTTTTAAGTTATTGAATAGACATAGTAGACTTCATTTTATTCAGTTCTTTCCTAAATTTAATGTCTGATGCATTTAGTTCAGTAAAGGTATTATGCAAATAATAATTGTTGTTAGGTGCCATAGAGTTGGCTCTGACTCATATGGACCTTATATATAACTGAGCAAAGCAGAGCCTGGTACTGTGCCATTTCATGATCATTGGTAAAACAATTATCAATGTGTATTTCTATGAGATTCTTTTACCATGTGAAAACCCAAAATGAGGAAATTATTTCAATTTATAACAGTATTGTAAACTTTTATTTATTATACTTTTTTGTTATATTGTTAACTTTTATTTATTATATCATTAATATCACACACAAGTAAAATTTTGCTGATCATTCAAAAGTAGTTGCAGCAGTGTATCCACAGAGAATTGCCAGAAATTCAAGCCAGATTCAGAAGAGGATATGGAATGAGGAATATCATTGCTGATGTCAGATGGATCTTGGCTGAAACCAGAGAACACCGAAAAGAAAATTTCCTGTGCTTTTTATGGACTATGAAAAGGCATTTGACTGTGTGGATCATAACCAATTACAGATAGCCTTATAAAAAATGGGAATTCCAGAACACTTAACTTTGCTCATGGGGAACCTGTACGAAGACCAGGAGACAGTTGTTCGAATGCAGCAAGGGGAGACTGCATGGTTTCAACTCAAGAAAGGTGTGTGTCAGGGTTATATCCTTTCACCATACTTATTCAATCTGTATGCTGAGAAAATAATCCAGAAAGGTGGGTTATATGAAGAAGAATGCAGCATCTGGTTTGATGGAAGACTCATTAACAACCAGCGATATACAGGTGACACACCCCTTGCTTGCTTAAAACAAAGAGGACTTGAAGGATTTACTGAGATGAAGAACAAAGACTACAGCCTTCAGTGTGGATTACATCTCAACATAAAGAAAACAAAAATCCTCACAACTGGACCAATAAGCAACACTATGATAAATGGAAAAAAAGATTGAAGTTGTCAAGGATTTAATTTTACTTGGATCAATCCATAGTCAACACCCATGAAAGCAGAAGTCAGAAAACCAAGTGATGTATTGCATTGGGCAAATCTGCTGCAAAAGACCTCTTTAAAGTGTTAAAAAAGCAAAGGTTTCACTTTAAGGACTAAAGTGAGCCTGACTCAATCCATGACACTGTCAATCACCTCATCTGCATCTGAAAGCTGGACAATGAATAAGGAAGACCAAAGAAGAATTGATGTCTTTGAATTATGATGTTGGCAAAGAGTATTGAATATACCATAGATCACCAGAAGAATGAACAAGTCTGTCTTGGAAGAAATACAGCCAGAGTGTTCCTTGGAAGCAAGGATGGTGAGACTTCATCTCATGTACTTTGGACATGTTATCGGGTAGGACCAGTCCCTGGAGAAGGACATCATGTTTGGTAAAGTAGATGGTCAGGAAAAAAGAGGAAGACCCTCAACTAGATGGATTGACAAAGTGGCAGCAACAATGGGTTCAAACATAGCAATGACTGTGTTTCATTCTGTTTCACATATGGTTGCTAAGAGCCAGAACCAACTCAATGGCATCAATGACTTTTAAACACATTGTTATTGTTTGAAGTCTAGTTGGCTCCAACTAGTGGAAACCTTATGTATAACAGAACAAAACTTTGCCCAGTCCTCCACCCTCTTCAGGATCATTGGCATGTTTGAGTTAATTGCTCTGGCTATTGTGTCAATCCATCTCATTGAGCATTACCTTTGTTTCCACTGACCCTCTATTTTAATGATCATGATGTCCTTTTCCAGGTGTTGGTCTTTTCTGATAACATATCCAAAGTAGGCAAGCCAAAATCTTACCATCCTTGCTTCTAAGGAACTCTCTGGTTACATTTTTTTCTGAGATTGATTTGTTTTTTAGGCAGTTAATGGTATATTCAATATTCTTCACCAACACTGTAGGTGGAAAATATCAATTCTCCTACTTTCTTTGTCATTATTCAGCTTTCAAATGCATATAGGGCAATTGAAAATATCCTGGCTTGTGTCAGGCACACCTTAGTCATCAAAGTGACATCTTTGCTGTTTAAAATTTTAGAGTTCTTTTGAAGCAGATTTGCCCAATGTAATACCTCATTTAATTTCTTGACTGCTGCTTCCATTAATTATTGTAATTATGCATTTATCAACTATAAACTCAAAAGACCTAAATATTTAATTCAAGTATGTAATTATATTACAAAGTTGTCAATAAACTTAAATAATTTTACTCTCTGCATATTTTTTTTATTAAGCAAAGCATTTTTTTCTTCTTAAGACTAAATTATTTGTATACGATAATACATATATGTGTGTGTGTGTGCGTGCATGTGTGTGTTTGTACGTGTGTGTGTGTGTGTGAATTCTTGAAGAAGAACATTTGGCTTTTAATGGAAGAAAAAGTGAGTAAATCTTTGAAGAACAAGTCAAGGTTACACAAATTTGCAGAAAACATAGTGATGTCCATAAGCAGGTAAGAAAAATACATTATCTGTTTGATTCACTTATTGTTGTTGCTTTTCAACTCAGTTACTAAATAATCTTTTTTAAACTTTTCTCAGAAATGAAGCATTTAGACATATACAAGTCATCTGGTAATGAGACAGGAGATTAATTCCCTTATTTTGAAATGAAGTTCCTTTACACATAAATGTGGAAGCCCTGGTGGTATAGTAGTTAAGAGCTATGGCTGCAAACTAAAATGTGAGCAGTTTGAATCCACCAGGCACTCCTTCAAACCCTATGGGGCAGTTCTACTCTGTCCTATAGGGTTGCTATGAGTCAGAATCCACTCGACAGCAATGGGTCTGTTTTTTGTTTTGTTTTGTTTTGTTTTTTACACATAAATGTAGATTTTTCAAAGAACATCTTTTCTCAATTTATGTATTTCTCAAGTTTGAAGCAACAATAGAATGACTTCTGAAGTTTTTCACAGAATTTGATCTTTACGTTTTGTTTTAAATTGTGTGGTGTTAGACTCTGGCTTTGTGGTGGGAGTTGTTTATTTTTGTTTTTGTTTAGAGCTAAGAGTCAAGGGGACTAGGAAATATGTTAGCATAAAAATTAGATAAATTAGATATTTATTAACTAGTAAAGCTGACATAAGCAAGGAGTAAGTCAAGCTCTTCTTTCTACATGTAAGAAAGATGGGTTGCAAAGAAGTTTAATAAAATATGAAAGAAAAATTAATACTTGATCTCAAGTTTTGAAAAGTCATTTTATAAGTTGTTACTAATGTACATTGGAAAAATTATCCCCAACAACATGTTCTCTTTATCTATTGTCCTATGCTAATTCAATTGTAATTTTGGAAAACAAAGAGGCTTAGAACCAAATAGAGTGTTATTTTATAAAATTTTTTAATTTGGGGACTGCAAAGAATGAAAATAACTATAAATTATAAGATTATGTAATTCATTTTTAAAATCTTGAGAACTATGTCAGCCATTAAAATTTTTAGCTTAAGGCTCCCTACTTGCGATAACAGATTGAAGGTCATTACGTCTCCTTTAGTGTTTAAATGTTTTCGAACACATTACTAGTATACTGATTTTGATAGAAAAGGATATTAGGCTGCAGAGATATGACCTTATTTAATATGTTCACTTTATGAAATCTCTGTCAAAGCATTATTTTTTTGGCATTTTGGTTAAAAATTGCTGTCTAATGCATTATTGATTTAATTAACAACTTAAAAAGTAGACAAGTGCTTAATAGAAATAACAGAAAATAGAAAGCTATTTTAATACAAAGCAGTTAAAATGGAAAATTATTTAAAATATTTGCTTGACATATATATATTTTTAAAGACATTAAAATGACATAGTTATAAGAAATCAACTGTCCTCTTAAGGAGATAAACTGTTGTGAAGAGCTAGAATGTCCATGTAGCTCATGAGGTAACATAAGCTAAATCAAGTAAAATCACTAGCTATCAAGGCTGTCAACTGTTTTACACATTTTCTTTGTCTAGTTTCTTTATGTGACAGGTACATAATTTCATGAATAAAATATTACAAACATTTGTATCTGGCATTCTATAAAAGTAACATAAATTTGCCTTCTGCTATTTTTAGAATACAACGTAGCAAGTAACAATGCCTTAAATATGGGTAGGAGTTCGATTCATCACTGAATTAGTGAAGACTTCGATAAATTTAAGATGAAAAATATCCGTGGATACGCGTTCTGTCTTTTATTGGCATTCTTACCTATCTAGAGCATTTTCAGGTGTCATAATAATAAATCTAGAATCTTACAATATTACTAGGTAGAACACAGTTTGTTTATAAAAATAATTTAGAGAGAGCATTCTGCTGTGAAATTTTATCCAGGAAACCTATGATCTTGCAAATCGTTGTGCTGTTATTTATCAGTTTCTGTAAAATAGGTCTGTTAGGTGCTGTCAAGTTGGTTCTGACTTATAGTGACCCACCATACATGACAGAGCAGAACTGATCTATGGGGATTTCTAGGCTGTAATCTTTAGGGGAGCAGATCCCCAGATCTTTCTCCTGCGGAGCCACTGAGTGAGTTTGAATCACCAACCTTTCAGTTAGCAGCCAAGCACTTAAACATTGTGCCTCCAGAGCTTCTAAACCACATCTACATTTAGCCAAACCATTATCTTCTTAATGATTGAGCCAGCATAACCAAAACCAAACCTGTTGCCTGTCAAGCCAGTTCCAACTCATAGTGACCCTCTAGGACTGAGCAGAACTTCCCCATAGGGTTTCCAAGGAGCACCTGGTGGACTCGAACTGCCAAACTTCTGGTTAGCAGTCGTAGCTCTTAACCACTATACCACCAGGGTTTCCAAACCCAGCATAGTAACCTAGAATTAATTGAATTCCCCCTACAAACCACTCTTCATTTATTAAACATTTAAGAACAAAACACTGTGCCTGATTCTGGGTTAGATGGCCACTGCATTTAAGGAGCGTTGTTTTCATGTAGAACAAAACAAGCGGTTCATAAGCATCTACACTAAAAAGAAACGGTGTCATACTCTCATAAAATAAGTACATGTGTAATGGGATTTAAGAAGGGAAGGAAGTGTTCAATGCACACGTGACATAATCGAACAGAAACAAAGGTAGAGTGGGAGCAAGTGCACGCCTCCTCTGGGCATTCTGGGCATGTGAATGACGGTGGTTGAATTCTGACATCAGCTCAGTATTATTCTCTTTTTTGGTAGGGACGGGAAGAAAAAAAGGAAAATGTCTGCAGGGCAAGAGAGAAGTCACAATAATTCCACGTAGAAGAAAGATTTTTTATCCACCTAGACTAAATGAATCTCATTGTTAGATAATAAATGGACAGGATATATAGTATTTTAAAAACTATTGGTGGAGGATAAGGCAATTGACACCAATATAGTTGAAGAAAAATCAGATAAAAGAATTCAAAAAAATGAAGAAACCTTAAGAATCTTGTGGCACTCTATTAAGAACAATAACTTGTGTGTGATTGGAGTTCCAGAACAGGGAGGGATAACAGAAAGTACAGAGAGAATAGATGAAGATCTGTTGGCAGAAAACTTCCCTGACGTCATGAAAGATGAAAGGATATCTATCCAAGATGCTCATTGAGCCCCATATAAGACTGATCCAAAAAGAAAATCACCAAGACATATTATCATCAAACTTGCCAAAACCAAAGATAAAGAGAAAATTTTAACAGCAGCCGGGGATAAAAGAAAGGTCTCCTACAAAAGAGAATCAATAAGAATAAGTTCAGACTACTCAGCAGAAACCAGGCAGTCAAGAAGGCAATGGGATGACATATAGAGAGCACTGAAGGCGAAAAACTGCCAGCCAAGGATCATTTATCCAGCAAAACTCTCTTTCAAATATGAAGGTGAAATTAAAACATTTACAGATAAACACAAGCTTAGAGAATGTGCAAATACCAAACCAAAGCTACAAGAAATACTAAAGGAAATTGTTTGGTCAGAAAATCAATAATACCAGATACCAGCACAACACAAGGTCACAGAACAGAACATCCTGATATCAACTCAAATAGGGAAATCACAAAAACAAATTAAGATTAATTTCAAAAAGAAAAAAATGCTCAAAACAGGGAATCATTGAAGTCATTAGGTAAAAGTTCACAATAACCAAAAAGAGGGACTAAATACAGGAGGCACAGAACTGCCATATGGAGAGGAAAACAAGGCGATATAGGATGATGCAAGTTAGGTTTTTACTCAGAAAAATAGGGGTAAATATTAAGGTAACCACAAAGAGGTCTAACAATTCCATAACTCAAAATAAAAACCAAGAAAAACATAACGACTCAGCAAACATAAAGTCAAATGCTGTGAAAATGAGGAACACACAATTTACAAAGAAAATCATTTCAGCACAAAAAAGTAAGTGCAAAAATGAAACTGTCAACAATAGACACAAAAAGGCATCAAAATGACAGCACTAAACACATACTTATCTATAATTACGCGAATGTACATGGACTAAATGCACCAATAAAGAGACAGAGAGCCTCAGACTGGATAAGAAACACGATCCATCTATATGCTGCCTACAAGAGACACACGTTAGAGACACAAACAAACTAAAACTCAAAGGTTGGAAAAAAATATATCACGCAAACAACAATCAAAAAGGAGCAGGAGTAGCAATATTAATTTCTGACAAAATAGACTTTAAACTTAAATCCACCACAAAGGATGAAGAAGGACACTACATAATGATTAAAGGGACAATTGACCAGGAAGATATAACCATATTAAATATTTATGCATCCAATGACAGGGCTGCAAGATACATAAAACAAACTTTAACAGAACTGAAAAGTGAGATAGACAACCCCACAACTAGAGTAGGAGACTTCAACACACCACTTTCGGAGAAGAATAGGACTTCCAGTAAGAAGCTCAATAGAGACACGGAAGACCTAATTGCTACAATCAACCAACTTGACCTCACAGACTTATACAGATAACTCCACCCAACAGCTGCAAAGTATACTTTCTTTTCTAGTAACATGGAACATTCTCTAGAATAGACCACATATTAGGTCATAAAACAAACCTTGGCAGAATCCAAAACATCGAAATATTACAAAGCATCTTCTCAGACCACAAGGCCATAAAAGTGGAAATCAATAACAGAAAAATCAGGGAAAAGAAATCATATACTTGGAAACTGAACAATACCCTGCTCAAAAAAGACTGGGTTATCCAAGACATTAAGGAGGGAATAAAGAAATTCATAGAATGCAACGAGAATGAAAATACTTCCTATCAAAACCTCTGGGACACAGCAAAAGCAATGCTCAGAGGTCAATTTATATCGATAAATGCACACATACATAAAGAAGAAAGAGCCAAAATCAGAGAACTGTCCCTACAACTTGAACAAGTAGAAAGCGAACAACAAAAGAATCCATCAGGCACCAGAAGAAAACAAATAATAAAAATTAGAGCTGAACTAAATGAATTAGAGAACAGAAAAACAATAGAAAGAATTAACAAAGCCAAAAGCTGGTCCCTTGAGAAAATTAACAAAATTGATAAACCATTGGCCAGACTGACTAAGGAAATACAGGAAAGGAAATAACCCGAATAAGAAACGAGATGGGCCATATCACAACAGACCCAACTGAAATTAAAAGAATCATACCGGATTATTACAAAAAATTGTACTCTAACAAATTTGCAAACCTAGAAGAAATGGATGAATTCCTAGAAAAACGGTACCTCCCTAAACTAACAGAATCAGAAGTAGAACAACTAAATAGACCCATAACAAAAAAAGAGATTGAAACGGTAATCAAAAAACTCCCAACAAAAAAAGCCCTGGCCCGGAAAGCTTCACTGCAGAGTTCTACCAAACTTTCAGAGAAGAATTAACAGCACTACTAATAAAAGTATTTCAAAGCATAGAAAATGATGGAATATCACCTAATTCATTCTATGAAGCCCTGATACCAAAACCAGGTAAAAAAAAAAGACACCACAAAAAAAGAAAATAAGAGACTTATATCCCTCATGAACATAAATGCAAACATCCTCAACAAAATTCTAGCCAATGGAATTCAACAACAA
Organism: Elephas maximus indicus; assembly: GCF_024166365.1. Classification (NCBI taxonomy): domain Eukaryota; kingdom Metazoa; phylum Chordata; class Mammalia; order Proboscidea; family Elephantidae; genus Elephas; species Elephas maximus. The sequence goes on along the minus strand of NC_064842.1, from coordinate 56,864,529 downwards.
ATCAAAAAAATAACCCACCACGACCAAGTGGGATTAACCTGAAAAACCATTAATGTAAAACCATTTAAATAAAACAAAAGACAAAAACCACATGATCTTATCAATTGATGCAGAAAAGGCATTTGACAAAGTCCAACACCCATTCATGATAAAAACTCTCAGCAAAATAGGAATTGAAGGAAAATTCCTCAACATAATAAAGGGCATCTATACAAAGCCAACAGCCAACATCACTCTAAATGGAGAGAGCCTGAAAGCATTTCCCTTGAGAACAGGAACCAGACTAGGATGCCGTTTATCACTGCTCTTATTCAATATTGTGCTAGAGGTCCTAGCCAGAGCAATTAGGCTAGACAAAGAAATAAAAGGCATCCAGATTAGCAAGGAAGAAGTGAAATTATCTCTATTTGCAGATGACATGATCTTATACACAAAAAACCCTAAGGAATCCTCCTCAAAACTACTGAAACTAATAGAAGAGTTAGGCAGAGTCTCAAGTCACAAGATAAACATACAAAAATCACTTGGATTCCTCTACATCAACAAAAAGAACACCGAAGAGGAAATCACCAAATCAATACTATTTACAGTAGCCCCCAAGAAGAGAAAATACTTAGGAATAAATCTTACCAAAGATGTAAAAGACCTATACAAAGAAAACTACAAAACACTACTGCAAGAAACTAATAGGGACCTACATACGTGAAAAACATACCTTGCTCATGGATAGGAAGACTTAACATAGTAAAAATGTCTATTCTACCAAAAGCCATCTATACATACAATGCACTTCCAATCCAAATTCCAATGACATTTTTTAATGTGACGGAGAAACAAATCACCAGGTTCATATGGAAGGGAAAGAAGCCCCAGATAAGTAAACCATTACTGAAAAAAAAGAAGAAAGAGGGAGGCCTCACTTTACCTGATTTTAGAACATATTATACAGCCACAGTAGTCCAAACAGCCTGGTACTGGTACAACAACAGGCACATAGACCAATGGAACAGAATTGAGAACCCAGATATAAATCCATCCACGTATGAGCAGCTGATATTTGACAAAGGCCCAGTGTCAGTTAATTGGGGAAAAGATAATCTTTTTAACAAACGGTGCTGGCATAACTGGATATCCATTTGCAAAAAGATGAAACAGGACCCATACCTCACACCATGCACAAAAACTAACTCCAAGTGGATCAAAGACCTAAACATAAAGGCTACAACAATAAAGATCATGGAAGAAAAAATAGGGACAATGTTAGGAGCCCTAATACAAGGCATAAACAGAATACAAAACATTACTAAAAATGACAAAGAGAAGCCAGATAACTGGGAGCTCCTAAAAATCAAACACCTATGCTCATCTAAAGACTTCACCAAAAGAGTAAAAGGACCACCTACAGGTTGGGAAAAAATTTTCAGCTGTGACATCTCTGACCAGCACTTGATCTCTAAAATCTATATGATTCTGTAAAAACTCAACCACAAAAAGACAACCCAATCAAAAAGTGGGCAAAGGATATGAACACACACTTCACTAAAGAAGATATTCAGGCAGCTAACAGATACATGAGAAAATGCTCTCGATCATTAGTCATTACAGGAATGCAAATTAAAACTACTATGAGATTCCATCTCAGTGCAACAAGGCTGGCATTAATCCAAAAAAACACAAAATAATAAATGTGGGAGAGGCTGCGGAGAGATTGGAACGCTTACACACTGCTGGTGGGAATGTAAAATGGTACAACGACTTTGGAAATCTATCTGGCGTTTTCTTAAAACGTTAGAAATAGAACTACCATACAACCCAGAAATCCCACTCGTCGGAATATACCTTAGAGAAATAAAGCCTTTACAAGAACAGATATATGCACACCCATGTTTATTGCAGCACTGTTTACAATAGCAAAAAGATGGAAGAAACCAAGGTGTCTATCAACGGATGAATGGTTAAATAAATTATGGTATATTCACACAGTGGAATACTACGCATCGATAAAGAACAGTGATGAATCTGTGAAACATTTCATAACATGGAGGAACCTGGAAGGCATTATGCTGAGTGAAATTAGTCAGATGCAAAAGGACAAATATTGTATAAGACCACTATTATAAGATCTTGAGAAACAGTATAAACTGAGAAGAACACATTCTTTTGTGGCTACCAGAGGGGGAAGGGAGGGTGGGAGAGGGTTATTTACTGATTAGACAGTAGATAAGAACTACTTTAGGTGAAGGGACGGACAATACTCAATACAGGGAAGGTCAGCCTAACTGGACTGGACCAAAAGCAAAGAAGTTTCCGGGATAAACTGAATACTTCGATGGTCAGCGGAGCAAGGGTGGGGGTTTGGGGACTATGGCTTAAGGGGACTTCTAAGTCAATTGGCAAAATAAATTCTATTAAGAAAACATTCTGCATCCCCCTTTGAAGTGTGGCGTCTGGGGTCTTAAATGCTAACAAGAGGCCATCTAAGATGCATCAATTGGTCTCAACCCACCTGGATCAAAGGAGAATGAAGAACACCAAGGTCACACGATTACTATGAGCTCAAGAGACAAAAAGGGGCACGTGAAGTAGAGAGTTACAACATCCTGAGACCAGAAGAACTAGGTGGTGCCCAGCCACAACTGAAGACTGCCCTGACAGGGAGCACAACAGAGAACCCCTGAGGGAGCAGGAGAACAGCGGGATGCAGACCCCAAATTCTCATAAAAAGACCAGACTTAACGGTCTGACTGAGACTAGAAGAATCCCAGTGGTCATGGTTTCCAAACCTTCTATTGGCCCAGGACAGGAACCATTCCCAAAGACAACTCATCAGACATGGAAGGGGCTGGACAATGGGTTGGAAAGAGATGCTGATGAAGAGTGAGCTACTTGTATCAGGTGGACACTTGAGACTGTGTTGGCATCTCCTGTCTGGAGGGGAGATAGGAGGGTAGAGAGGGTTAGAAACTGGCAAAATGGTCACAAAAGGAAAGACTGGAAGGAGGGAGTGGGCTGACTCATTAGGGGGAGAGTAAATGGGAGTATGTAGTAAGGTGTATATAAGTTTATATGTGACAGACTGACTTGATTTGTAAACGTTCGCTTAAAGCACAATAAAAATTATTAAAAAAAAAAAAACTTTTGGGACAACTTTGTGAAGTTAACATAAAAGGGCACAATTTGAAAAGGGCATGGAGTTATACCACAAGTTAACGCAGCTTCATGATGACAGATGGTGGGCAGAATCAGTACAGGCTTTAATGGTCTCTAATAGCAGACCACCACAACTACAGTTTAAGTTGTCAGGCCCTCATAGGAAAAAACAGATGTTTTGTTGGTTTCATAATCCCAGGCTATTACACATTTGGAACAGCAATAGCTAATGGCTTTTTATTCATGTTCTCTCTCTGACATCCAAATAAGGCATTTTTTGCTTATACAGCAAAGCACAAAGATGGAATGAAGAAAAATAGCATGAGTTTGTCTGATTATTCTTGTAAGTGAAAATATTTTTCTCTTAGATATAACTGTAAATTCTGAAGTATTTAATATTGGCAATATGACAAGTTAAATATTGGTTGTTTACGTGCAGTTGGAAATGAACAATTTGCATATGTTTTCTACTATTTTAGTTTGCTGAAATAAATGCTTATTTGAAAATTTTGGAGAGCTTTTTAGATTTTATAACAAAAATATTTTGTAACTTCTGTGTATCTCAAACCAGCATTGTGCTATAGGGCATATGCAAAAATACATGTATTTTCAACACTATAATTTTGTTAGAGTATCAGTGTGATAATGTACTGTTATTAGGTGCTATCAAGTTGTTTCCTACTCGTAGCAACCCTAAGCACAACAGAACAAAACACTTTCAGTCCTGCACTATCCTCACAATCCTTGTTATGCTTGAGACCATCTTTGCAGCCACTGTGTCCATTCATCTCATTGACAGTTTTCCTGTTTTTCACTGACTCTCTACCAAGCACGATGTCATTATCCAGGGACTGGTCCCTCCTGGTAACATGTCCAAAGTATGTGAGACTAAGACGTACCATGCTTGCTTCCAATGAGTATTCTGGTTGTAATTCTTCCAAGATAGATTTGTTCATTCTCCTGGCAGTTCGTGGTATATTCTTTGCCACTACCATAATTCAAAGACATCAATTCCCTTTGTCTGCCTTATTGATAATCCAGCTTCACATGCATATGAGGCAATTGAAAATATTATGGCTTGGGTCAAGCACACCTTAGTCTTCAAGGTGACATCTTTGCTTTTGAACACTTTATAGAGATCTTTGCAGCAGATTTGCCCAATGCAGTGCGTCATTTGATTTCCTGTCTGCTCTTTCCACGGGCATTGACTATGAACCCAAGTAAAATGAAATCCTTGACAACTTCAATATTTTCTCCATTTATCATGGTGTTGCTTATTAGTCCATTTGTGAGGATTTTCCTTTTCTTTATGTTAAGATGTAATCCATACTGAAGGCTATAGTTTTTGATCTCCATCAGTAAGTTCTTCAAGTCCTCTTTGCTTTCAGCAAGCAAGGTTGTGCCATCTGCATATCACAGATTGTTAATGAGTCTTCCTCCAATCCTGATGCTGCATTCTTCTTCATATACCCAGCATCTCAGGTTATTCGCTCAGCATACAGATAGAATAAGTAGGGTGAAAGACTACAACACAACACATACCTTTCCTGACTTTAAACCGTGCGGTGTCCTCTTGTTCTGTTTAAGTGACTGCCTCTTGTTCTATGTATAAGTTCCTCATGAGCACAATTAATTGTCCTGGAATTTTCATTCTTCAAAACATTACCCGTAATTGTTTATGATCTACATAGTCGAATACCTTTGCATAGTCAATAAAACACGCGTAAACATCTTTCTGGTATTCTCTGCTTTCAGCCAAGACCCATCTGATATCATCAATGATATCTCTCACTTCATGTCCTCTTCTGAATTCAACTTAAAATTCTAGCAATTTCCTGTCCATGTGCTGCTGCAAGGGACTTTGAATGATCTTCAAAAAAATTTTACTTGTGTGTGATTTTAATATTCTTTGATAATTTCCACATTCTTTTGGATCACCTTTCTTTTGAATGGGCGCAAATATAGATCTCTTCTCATCAGTTGGCCAGGTAGCTATCTTCCAAATTTCTTAGCATAGATGAGTGAGCACTTCCAGAGCTGCATCCCATTATTGAACCATCTTAATTTGTATTCCATTAATTCTTGGAGCCTTGTTTTTCACCAATGCCTTCAGTGCAGCTTGGACTTCTTCCTTCAGCACTATCTGTTTTTGATCATATTCTATCTCCTGAAATGGCTGAACATCAACCAATTATTTTAGGTACAGTGACTCTGTGTATTTCTTCCATCTTCTTTTGGTGCTTCTTGCATCGTTCAGTATTTTCCCATAGAATCCTACAATATTGCAACTCGAGGCTTGAATTTTTTCTTCAGTTCTTTCAGCTTGAGATATGCTGAGCGTGCTCTTCCCTTTTGGTTTTCGAACTCTGGGTCTTTGCACATTTCATTATAATACTTCACTTTGTCTTCTCGAGCCACCCTTTGAAATTTTCTTTTCATCTCTTTTACTTTATCATTTCTTCCTTTGACTTTAGCTACTCTACTTTCAAGAGTGAGTTTCAGAGTCTCTTTTGACATCAGTTTTGGTCTTTTCTTTCTTTCCTGTCTTTTTAAAAAACCTCTTGCCTTTTTCGTGTATGAAGTCCTTGATGTCATTGCACAACTCATCTAGTCTTTGGTCTTTAGCATTCAATGCATCAAATCTATTCTTGAGTTGATTTCTAAATTCAGGTGGAATACACTGAAGGTCATACTTTGGTTCTTGTGGACTTATTCTAGTTTTCTTCTGCTTCAACTTAAACTTGCATATGAGCCATTGATGGTCTGTTCCACAGTCGGCCCCCGGCCTTCTTCTGACTGATGATATTGAGCTTTTCCATCCTCTCTTTCCACAGATGTAACTGATTTGATTCCTGTGTATTTCATCTGGTGAGGTCCATGTATATAGTTGCTATTCATGTTGTTGAAAAAGGTATTTGCAATGAAGTCATTAGTCTTGCAAAATTTTATCATGCCATCTCTGGCATTATTTCTATTGCCAAGATCATATTTTCCAACTACTGTTCCTTCTTTTTGTTTCTAATTTTTGTATTCCAGTCATCAGTAATTATCAATTCATCCTAATTGCATGTTTCATCAATTTCAGACTGAAGAAGTTGGTAAAAATCTTCAATTTCTTCATCTTTGGCCTTAGTGGTTGGTGTGTAAATTTGAATAATAGTCATATTAACTGGTCTTCCGTGTAGGCATATGGATATTATCCTATCACTGACAGTGTTGTTCTTCAGGATAAATCTTGAAATGTTCCTTTTGACAATGAATGCAGTGCCATTCCTCTTCACTTTGTCATTCCAGCATAGTAGACCATATGATTGTCTGATTCAAAATGACCAATACCAGTACATTTCAGCTCACTAATGGCTAGGATATTGATCTTTATTCATTCTGCTTCATTTTTGATGATTTTCAGTTTTCCTAGATTCATAATTACATTCCTTCTTCCTGTTATGGATGTTTCCAGTTGTTTCTTTTCATTTTGAATCACGCCACATCAGCATATGAAGATCTCAAAAGCTTGACTCCATACACAACCTTGAGGTCAACTCTACATTGAGGAAAAAGCTCTTCCTCAGTTGTATTTTGAGTGCCTTCCAACCTAAGGGGTTCATCTTCCGGGACTGTATCAGACAATGTTTTGTTGCTATTCATAAGGTTTTCACTGGCTAATTTTTTTCAGAAGCAGTCTGCCAGGTGCTTCTTCCTAGTCTGTCTTAGTCTGGAAGCTCTGCTGAAATGTGTCCACCATGGGTGACTCTGCTGAAATTTGAAATACAAGTTGCATATCTTCTGGCATCACAGCCACGTTAAAGTCACCACGGTATGACAAACTGCAAAAGTGGGGTGATAATGTATAGATATTAGAGCCCTGGTGGCACAGTGGTTAAGAGCTATGCCTGCTAACCAAAAGGTTACCTGTTTGAATCCACCAGGCATTCCTTGGAAACCCTATGTGGCAGTTCTACTCTGTCCTTGTAGGGTCGCTATGAGTTGGAATCGACTCATGGCAATGGGTTTGTGTTTATTATACAAACGTTAGTTTACCATTACCTATATGAATCAAACAGAGACCAAATTATTGTTGTTAGTTGTTGTCGAGTTGATCCCTACTAATGGAGACCCCATGTGTGCAGAGTAAAATTGCTGCATAGTGTTTTTAAGTATGTGGCCTTTTGGAGGCAGGTCACCGGGCCTCTTTTCCAAGGCACTTCTGTGTGGGTTTGAACTGCCAACTTTTTAGGTAATAGTCAAACATTTTAACCATTTGCTCCACCCAGTGACTCCGAATATAATATAGGAAGCAATAAAGTGACACAGGTGTGTGTAAAGGTAATAAGTGTAAGAGATCAGGAATGAAGAAAATGAGTTTCAAGAGTATGGTACAGAATGCAGACCTTGGGGAAGTAATAAGATTTAGATGAGCTGAGAGAAAATGAGAGCATATTCATAAGGATAGAGAAAATTTTGCATTCAACTATTACCTTTAATTACAGGAAAAATGCATAAAGAACACAGGGAAAAGCTCTGGAGTCTTATTCGCTTAGTTCAAGTAGCAGGTAAACCACATATTTATAGTATAACCATGAGAAGATTACTTAATCCTTCTGTGCCACCGACTGTTGCTGTGTGCCATCAAGCAGATTCCTACTCATAGCAATGCAAAATGACAGAGTAGAACTGACCCAGAGGGTTTTCTAGGCTGCAATCTTTATGAGAGAAGATCTCCAGGTCTTTTTGCCCACGGGACTGCTGGTGGGTTCGAACTTCTGACCTTTAGGTTAGCAGCCAAGAGCTTAACCATTGAATTACCAGGGCTCCTTGAGTCACCATATACTCTTTTCTATATTGCAGATAGATAGGTAGATAGATTCAAAACTCAAACCCACTGCCATTAAGTTGATTCTGACTCATAACAAACCTGTAAAATTGGCTCATAGGATTTCCAAGGCTGTAAATCTTTTCGGAAGCAGACTGCTATATCTTTCTCTTACAGGGTGGCTGGTGGGTTCAAATCACCTACCTTTTGGTTAGCAGTCAAAGGTTTAACTACACCACCTGGGCTCCTATATTATATATATATATTTATATATATATATATATATAAAATGAGCTAATTCATATAACAACTTAATAGTGACATTAATAATGATCTCCATATACTAATATATATATATACCAGAAAAACTACTTTGTCATTGAGCCGATTCCAACTCATAGTGACTATATATATATGTATATATATATATATACACACACACACAAATTAGTATATATATGAGTGTTCTTGCCCTTAATAGGCTTATAATTAGAGCAAAAGTCTAATACGGGGAAGGAGGTAGGAGAGAGGAATCAGCATATATAAGAATGTTACTGGAAATTTAAAACCACTCTCCTCCTCCCCCCAGAGAAGAAAGGTAATCTTTTAAAAGAGTTGCAGCACAAACAATAATTTTAAAACTTCCATAGAGATTTATATTTTCATCTCAGAATATGGGGCTGAGTAGTACAGTTCATTATTAAGAAAAAAAAAAGGTGGGGGAGAGAGAGAAAGAGTAGTATGTGTGTGTGGGAGGTGGATTCCTATTATAATAAAAAAAAAAAATTTTTTTTTTTTTTTTTTTAGAGGAAAAACGATAAGGACAAAAGGGAGAAGGAATGATGGAGTTGAGAAAAACAGAGCAAGTGGCTGAATCTCAAGTTGCAAAAATGACTGAAGAATTCTGTAATAATTGGTAAGTTTAATAATGAATTTTTTAAAGCCTTTGCTTTCCTGTATGTAAATTATTTTATTTCCTCGAACACACAGATGCCATCTTTAATTCAAACATCTGGAGCTGAAGTTTTATAACCATTGCCAGGGGAAGTAATAAACTTTCTTCTTGCTGTCTGTTTGAGCTCCTTCCTTCTCCATTCTGCCTCTATGAATCCACATTCTTGAGTATAAGTAGCTGTTACATTTTTGGCTCTGAGTTGGAACTTGCTGCACAACTATTTTATTAATTTCTCCACATAATTCCAATGGCTTCAGACATTTAATGGGTTTAACTTTATTGACCATCACCTTCCGTCGGTTTGTTGTACCATTGTGGCTTATGTGTTGCTGTAATTCTGGAAGCTAAGAGCCCTGGTGGTGCAGTAGGTAAGAACTCAGCTGCCTATCAAAAGGTCAGCAGTTCAAATCCAACAGGCACTCCTTGGAAACCCTACGGGGCAGTTCTATTCTGTCCTATAGGGTCACTGAGAGTCAGAACTGATTCTATAACAACTGGTATGCCACCCATATTTCAAATACCAGCAGGGTCACCCATGGGGGACAGGTTTCAGCAGAACTCTGGATTGATAGATGAGGAAGAAAGGCCTGAAAATCTACTTCTGAAAATTAGCCAACGAAAACCTTATGGATTACAACAGAATATTGTCCAGTATAGTGCTGGAAGATGAGTCCTTAGGTTGGAAGGCACTTATAATACGTAGTGGCTGCAACGATGGACTCAAGTATACCAAGATTTTGAAGCAGAGCAGGACTGGGCAACATTTCATTCTGTCGTACATGTGATCACCTTGAGTTAAAGCCAACTGGATGGCAACTAACAACAACAAAAACAACTTTATTGAAGTTTTAGAGGAGAAAGCATACTGCATGATGAATGTTGTTGTTAGATGCCATCAGAGCAGTTCCCACTCATAGTGACCCTATGTACAACAGAAAGAAACACTGGCGGGTCCTGCATGATCCTCATGATCATTGTTATGCTTGAGCCCTATGTCAATCCATCTTGTTGAGGGTCTTCCTCTTTTTTACCTACCTTCCCCTTTACCAAGCATTATGTCCTCCTCTAGGGACTGATCCATCCTAATAACATGTCCAAAATATGTGAGAGGATGTCTTGCCATCCTTGCTTCTAAGGAGCATCCTGGTTGTATTTCTTCCAAGACAGATTTGTTCATTCTTCTGGCAGTCCATCGCATATTCAATAATCTTCACCAAAACCATAATTCAAAGGTGTCAATTCTTCTTCAGTCTTCCTTACTCATTGTCCAGCTTTTGCATGCATATGAGGCAATTGCAAACACCATGGCTTGGGTCAGGCGCGTCTTAGTCTTCAAGGTGACATCTTTGCTTTTTAACACTTTAAAGAGGTTTTTTGTAGCAGATTTGCCCAATGCAAAGCATCATTTGATTCCTTGAATGCTGCTTCCATGGGTGTTGATTGTGGATCCAAGTAAAACAAAATCCTTGACAACTTCAATCTTTTGTCCTTTATCACGGTGTTGTTTATTGATCCAGTTGTGAGGATTTTTGTTTTCACTATGTTGAAGTATAATCCATACTGAAGGCTGTAATCTCTGATCTTCATCAGTAAGTGCTTTGAGTCCTCTTCAATTTCAGCAAGCCAGGTTGTGTCATCTGCATGATACAGATTGTTAATGAGTCTTCCTCTAATCCTGGTGTCTTGTTCTTCTTCATGTAGTCCAGCTTCTCATCTTATTTTGTCAGCATATGATGATGAATAGTCATCTACTATTTCCAGGTTCCATCCCTTGTATCCCATATTCAAACAGCTGACTTTTGGGTTATACAAATTAATTCAATAACATTATATTGAAAATATAATTAAAACACTCTTGTGTTTCAGTGATACCACAATGAAAAAGTCAAGTATTATAATTAGGTTTTGGAGGTGTTGAAAAAAGACTTCATGAGCAAACTTTATGGGAAAACATAGCATGTCATAGTAAATTTAAAAAGATATGGATCTCCTTTGCTCCCTGAAGTTGAAAGTACATATTGCTGTATATATGTAACAGTAAAGTTAGTAAAAGAAATTCCTCAAATTTAGAATTAAAAAATTCAAATGTGCATTTCCTTTTTTCTCTGAGTGTTATGAAAGTATAGTGTTCGAAAAGTTAGAAACATGACTTTCATATAAATATAAAATGAATAGATCTAAAAGCATGTATTCAATTTATTAATGAGGGAACATTAAGATAATAAAGCTGGTTCAAAGGGGAGCCCTGTGGCAGAGTGGTTAAAGCACTCTGCTGCTAACCCAAATGTTGACAGTTCAGACTCACCAGTTGCTCCACAGGAGAACAATGTGGCAGTCTGCTTACATAAAGACCTACAGTCTTGGAAACCCCATGGGGCAGTTCTGCTCCATCCTATAAGGATGCTGTAAGTCGGAATCAATTCAAAGGCAGTGTGTCAAAGCTGGTTCAAAGAGCTTTTTGTGGAACAGGATATTATAGTTCATCAGGAAAGAAAAATTAAAATAGGTTTGCATAAGTTAGATACAAAACTGATTGATATCCTAAACAGCATTATAAATATAACTTTGGTGGTATCTTTTCTACTGGAAACAAATCTACAAGGAAAGCTACAACTTCACAGAGTCTAAACTCTTAATAGTAAAAAACCCAGGTAAGTAACACAGTAAGACTACTACACAACTCAGTAATCCTTGCATGAGCTTGCTAAACATCGACTGAGTGTGGCAAGGAAAGGGCAGGCCACCGAACTTTTTTGCCTTATTTCTAATTATTAAATAATTTTAACACTGACAATGGTGAACATAAGAGAACAGTTTGTTTGTTTTTTAATTTATAAGTCTCCTACTTTACACTACTTGTGCATGGAGCTCTCATTTGCATTCATCTGTATTACTGTTTTTCTCATCCACTGACATAATGTCATAAATACAAAAATAAAATTTAGCAGAAAGGAAAAAAGAAAAAGTCTTAACTACATGAGCCCAAAGCACAGGACGTAATTAAAAATTTTTTTTTTTTTTTAACATTTTTAAGCATACAATTATTTGGGAATATACAGGAGGATTTTCAGATCTGGGTTTTCAAGAAGTCCTCCCGCTGCCATGAAGTCAATTCCTACTCACAGTGAACCTATAGCCCTATTTATGCAAAATAGATAGCACCAAAGCTCTTCCACAGTTATTTTTATCTATTTTTGAGTGTCTAATATTTCCAAACAGGTCTTTGCATCCAGGACAGAACAGAGTTTCGTGTATATTATATAATGTGTGGAAGCTTTATATTTTTCTCTGTTTAGGTTCACAGTTAAACCTAAAATAATGTTTGTGCATGGTATGAGATCACGAGCTTTTCTTTCCATTCTTTTTTCCTATTGCAACCACCATTCATTGGAGATGAAAAAAAAAGGAAAATTTACATTCACCCATGAATAGACATGATGGCTTTGTAAAAAAACAAACAAAAAAAAATCTGTTGGGCCTGTGTCTGTACTCTATATTCTGTTCCACAGATCTGTTTATTCATCTTTCCTTCAATACCACACTCTGATTAGCTTTATAGTAAGTTTGAGATTAAGAAGAGTAAGACTTCCAAATTTGTTTATTTAGATTGTTTTGGCTACTATTATCAATTCCTATTTAAAAAAAAAAAAAAAAGGGCAGGGGTTAATAGGAATTAGATTGAACCTATATGTAAATTTTTGTAGAATTTACATCTTAATAACATTGAGTCTTCTCATCTATGAACCTAAAATATCTCTCCACATATTATTTTCTTAATTTTTGCTCATTAAAGGATTAAATTATGAGTTTAGAAGTCTGAAATATCTTTTGTTAAATTTGTTCCTAAATATTTTATTGTATTTAATTTCATTGTAACCAGTATTTCTTAATTTTATTTTCCAAAGTTTTGTTGCTGGAGTATATATATGCATTCGATGTTTGTATATCGAATTTTGCCTCCTGTGACCTTTCTGAATTCATTAAATAGGGTTTTCTTCATAAACAATCATAACAGCTATGAAAAATTATAGCTTTATCTTTTCCTTTTTTTCATTTTTTGTCTTTGATTTAATTTTCTTCACTTATTATCTTTGCTAGGAGTTCAAGTATGATGATGAATATGAATGCAAACAGGAGGCTTCTTTGTCTTCTGGTCTTAGGGCAGGAATACTTAATTTTTTATCATTATGATATTACCTTTGGTTTTTTAAAGGCACCATTTACCAGAATGAGAAAGTTTCCTTTTATTTCAGGTTTTCTCATAATTAAAAAAAAAAAAAAATTCTTATCATGAACAGGTTTAAACAAGTACTGAATAATGTCACCAGAAATACTGGTGAGAAAGTGGAGAAGTAAAACACAGAAGGGAAATGTAGAAAAGTTACAAAGCATGATAATTCTGAGGGCAACCAGGCTCAGTCCTTCTGGGGACATCTGGGATATGCTATGTAATATATCTCTCAGTTTTGTTACACAGAAGAGAAGAAAGTGGTCTTATTTATTGAATATCACATTTGTCATTGATTAAGGATAGCTCCAAGGTACATTGATTCCTTGACTCTTTCAGTCTTTCCTATACAAAGAGTGAGCAGGATACTTTAGCCAGAGGGAGCCTCAGGCAAAGATATTAAATAAGAAACCATTAGTGTGTACAGAAAAGTTGAGTTCTGGTGAATAAGGGTAGGATATTAATATCAACTGATAATAAACATGTTACATTTCTCTACCTTTAGAACTTGCCATAGAAATTATGGATGAATAATTAGTTTAGCAGAATCAAAGTTCATCACTACATGTCTCCTCTTCAAAGATAAAATGGTTTTTGAACACTTTAACTCCTAACTCCATACATTACCTCTAAATTTATAGTAGTCTGATATATTTTATTTCTATGTCACTTTTGATGCAATAGATGTTATTATCACTCTTTATAGTCAATGTCCCCCATGTGTCTGTTAGTTTGTTGTATTGCTGGGGCTTGCATGTTGCTGTGATGCTGGAAGCATGCCACTGGTATTCAGATACTGGCAGGGTTACCCATGGATGACTGGCTTAAGCTGAGCTTCCAGACTAAGACAGACTAGGAAGGACCTAGCAGCCTAGTTCTGAAAAGCATTAGCCAGTGAAAACCTTATGAATAGCACCAGAACACTGTCTGATATAGTGCTGGAAAAAGAACCCCCAGGTTGGAAGGCACTCAAAAGACAACTGGGGAAGAGCTCCCTCCTCAAAGTAGAGATGACCTTAATGACGTGGATGGAGTAAAGCTTTCAAGACTTTCATTTGCTGATGTGGCATTACTTAAAATGAGAATAAACAGCTGCAGACAACCATTAATAATTGGAACCCAAAATGTAAGAAGTATGAATCCAGGAAAATTGGAAATCCTCAAAAATGAAATGGAACACATAAACATCAATATCCTAGGCATTAGTGAGCTGAAATGGACTGGGGTTGGCCATTTTGAAGCAGACAATCATGTAGTCTCCTATGCTGAGAATGACAACTTGAAGAGGAATGGTGTTGCATTCATCGTCAAAAAGAACATCTCAAGATCTGTCCTGAAGTACAACACTATCAGTGATAGGATAATATCCATAAGCCTACAAGGAAGACCAGTTAATATGACTATTATTCAAATTTATGTGCCAACAACTAAGGCCAAAGATGAAGAAATAGAAGATTTTCATCAGCCTCTGCAGTCTGAAATTCATCGAACCTGCAATCAAGATGCATTGATAATTACTGTTGATTGGAATGTTAAAGTTGGAAACAAAGAAGAAGGAACGGTAGTTGGAAAATATGGCCTTGGTGATAGAAACAATGCTAGAGATTAAATGATAGAATTTTCCAAGGCCAACAACTTCTTCATTGCAGATACTTTCTTTCACCAAAGTAAACGGTGACTATATACATGGACCTCACCAGATGGAACAAACAGGAATCAAATTGACTACATCTGTGGAAAGAGACAATGGAAAAGCTCAATATCATCAGTCAGAACAAGGCCAGGGGCTGACTGTGGAACAGACCATCAATTGCTCCTATGCAAGTTCAAGCTAAAACTGAAGAAAATCAGAGCAATTCCACCAGAGCCAAAATATGTCCTTGAGTATATCCACCAGAAATTAGAGACCATCTGAAGAATAGATTTGACACATTGAACACTAGTGACTGCAGACCAGATGAGTTGTGGAATGACAACAAGGCCATCATACATGAAGAAAGCAAGAGGTCGTTGAAAAGACAGGAAAGAAAGAAAAGACCAAGATGGATGTCGGAGGAGACTCTGAAACTTGCTCTCAAACATCAAGCAGCTAAAGCAAAAGGAAGAATTGATGAAGTAAAAGAACCGAACAGAAGATTTCAAAGGGCATCTTGAGAAGGCAAAGTATTTTAATGACATATGCAAAAAGCTGGAGATGGAAAACCAAAAGGGAAAAACATGCTGAAAGAACTGAAGAAAAAATTCAAGCCTAGAGCTGCAATAGTGAAGGATTCTATAGGGAAAATATTAAACAACGGAGGAAGCATCAAAAGATGATGGAAGGAATAAACAGTCATTATACCAAGAAGAATTAGTCGATGTTCAACCATTTCAGAGGTAGCACATGATCAAGAACGCATGTTACTGAAGGAAGAAGTCCAACCTGCTCTGAAAGCATTGGCGGAAAAACAAGGCTCCAGGAATTGATGGAATATCAATTGAGATGTTTCAACAAACAGATGCAGCGCTGGAGGTGCTCACTCATCTAGGCCAAGCAATAGAGAAGACAGCTTCCTGGCCAACTGACTGGAAGAAATCCATATTTATGCCTATTCCCAAGAAAGATAATACAACCAAATGTGGAAATTATAGAACAATAACATTAATATCACATGCAAACAAAATTTTGCTGAAGATTATTCTAAAACGGCTACAGCAGTATATCGACAGGGAACTGCCAGAAATTCAGACTGGTTTCAGAAGAGGACGTGGAACCAGGGATATCACTGCTGATGTCAGATGGATCCTGGTTGAAAGCAGAGAATACCAGAAGGATGTTTACCTGTGTTTTATTGACTATGCAAAGGCCTTCAACTTTGTGGATCATAACAAATTATGGATAACATTGTGAAGAATGGGAATTTGAGAACACTTAATTGTGCTCATGAGGAACCTTTACATAGATCAAGAGGCAGTTGTTCAGACAGAACAAAGGGATACTGAGTGGTTTAAAGTCAGGAAAGGTGTGAATCGGGGTTGTATCCTTTCACCATACCTATTCAATCTGTATGCTGAGCAAATAACCCAAGAAGCTGGACTATATGAAGATGAATGGGGCATCAGGATTGGAGGAAGACTCATTAACAACCTGTGTTATACAGATGACACAACCTTGCTTGCTGAAAGTGAAGAGGACTTGAAGCACTTACTAATGAAGATCAAAGACCACAGCCTTCAGTATGGATTACACATCAACATAAAGAGAACAAAAATCCTCACAACTGGACCAATGAGCAACATCATGATAAATGGAGAAAAGATTGAGGTTGTCAAGGATTTCATTTTACTTGGATCCACAGTCAAGAGCCATGGAAGCAGCAGTCAAGAAATCAAAAGACTCATTGCATTGGGTAAATATGCTGCCAAGGACTTCTTTAAAGTGTTGAAAAGCAAAGATGTCACCTTGAAGACCAAGGTGCACCTGACCCAAGCCATGGTATTTTCGATGGCATCATATGCATGTGAAAGCTGGATAATGAACAAGGAAGACCAAAGAAAAACTGATGCCTTTGAATTGTGGTGTTGGTGAAGAATATTGAGTATACCTTTTTTTTTTTTTTTTTTTATGGACTGCCAAAAGAATGAAGAAAACTGTCTTGGAAGAAGTACAGCCAGAGTGGCCCTTAGAAGCAAGGATGGCCAAGCTGCCTCTTACATACTTTGGACATGTTGTCAGGAGATATCAGTCCTGGAGAAGGACATCATGCTTGACAAAGTACAGGGTCAGCAGAAAAGAGGAAGACCCTCAAAGAGGTGAATTGACGCAGTGGCTGCAACAATGAACTCAAGTATAGCAAGGATTGTAAGGATGGCACAGGACCGGGCAGTGTTTCTTTCTGTTGTGCATAGGGTCGCTATGAGTCAGAACAAACTCAATGACACCTAACAACAACAACATAGTCAATGTATATTTGTCCTGTATTTTTCATTTTCTAAAATTCTTCAGTATTTCTTTCATCTCAGCTTACCATGTAGGATCAATTCCTTTTAACTTAAACTATATTCTTTTTAATTTCCTTTTAGTGATAATTGGCTTGTGATTACATTATTTACATGGGGATTATTTCTTTTTTAACTGTATTTATTCCACCCTTTTTCTTCAATGATATTTTCTAGGTTTACAATTTTTTTTCAACACACTGAAGATATGCTTTTACTTCATTGTGGTTTTCATTGTCAACACAGAGAAATCTATTCCAAGAATAATTGACTCTTCTTTGAATATAATTCTGAGATTTTTCTCTGATTTTAAGATTTTATCTTTCCTTTTAATATAGGAGAATTTCACTCTGATGTGTCTAGATGTTTTATCTTAGGTTTTTGTTTGTTTGTTTTTATTTTGGTTTTCTTTTTCACCTGCTTGAGGTCATTTGAGCTTGATAGATCTATAAACTGTATTTAAGCAGTTCTCAAAACATTGTTTTCAGCTATTATCTTTTCATATATTGGCTCTGTCCAATTGTCCTATAAGGCATTCAATCCCAAGGGCTAAAAAATACTTTAAAACTTGTATTTCTTGCTGTTTTAATGATCTCTACAACCCATATCCAGACTAAATCACGTTCATTTAACATATTTACCTTCTTATGATTCTGTGAAATTGACAGTGCCGGTTGTTTCTTTTTCCAGTTTGCAGTAGTCAAATATTATATTTTGCACAATTCCCTTCTTCTGCACTGCTATTTCATTCTGCCTGCATGTCTATTACAGCATTTATAAATTTTAGTGTTTAATAAATGATTAATGTCTGTGTCAAAATTCTCCTTTAGATTTATGCAAAATGATATTAGGGGAAGGGCCTGGTTTTGTCTTCCTTCAGTAACTTCAAAATGCCTTCATAATAGTAGATATACAATCAATAATCATTGTGGTAAACTTAATTAATGTGATTTCACAGCAAACAGGAAATGTTATTAAATATTCTTGCAACCTCAATTTAAAGTTGTACAGAAAATAGGCATTCTTAATGCCTCTTTCTCTTTTTTCCTTTAGTCTTCTGTAGTTAATCCAATTTCAGACTCAAAGACAAAACAACAAAACAAGGAATGGGTGAAGTCACATCACATATGATTTTCTCTGCCACCCCTTTCACAATTACCTCCCTTACAGCTACATCAAAAACTTGGAGGTACAGAGAAATGTTGGCTTGGCACAAAGTTAACAACCTATGGCGAATGTCAGTTTTTAATAGGCTAAAAATGTATGGTAGGGAAATGTATGGTGACATGCACTTGAATTTACTAATCCACTGGACTTCTTGTCTCAGTGGTTGAGCACTCAGCTACTAACCGAAAGATTGGCAGTTTGAACTCACCAGCCACTCAGTAGGAACAAGATGTAGCAGTCTGCCTCCTTAAAGATTAAAAAAACCAAAACCAAACCCACTGCCGTCGAGTAGATTCCGACTCATAGTGACCCTATAGGACAGAGGACAGAGTAGAACTGCCCAAAAGAGTTTCCAAGGAGTGTCTGACGGATTTGAACTGCCAACCCTTATGGTTAGCAGCCGTAGCACTTAACCACTATGCCACCAGGGTATCCCTCCTTAAAGATTACAGCCTTGAAAATCCTGTGGGACAGTTCTACTCTGAACTGTAGGATTGCTATGAGTCAGGATCCACTTGACAGCAGTGGATTTGGTAGGGTAACCCTCCTTTTCTGAAGACAGAAGTCCCATACTCTTCTACACCCTCAGACCAAACTTAGGCCCTCCTGGGATGTGAGAAAAAAACCTGCCTTTATAAAGGATCACTTTTTAAGGGAGTTTTTCTAATCCACTACCTATGCCTACTCTGTCATTAGACCTGCTCTGCCCTAGAGTCATACTATTAAGTAGGTTTTTGCTTTCTTTCAAAGACCAGGAATTCATCCCAGGTTTCTTTTTCAGCCTTATTCCCGGATGCTTGAGTCTTTCTTTTGTTTATCACCTTAATGCACAAGTTCTTCCAGGTCTGGAGCTCTGATTGTTATTGTTATTATGACACAATGTTTCTTAGATACAATTGACTGGGGTAAAGCAGACGCTTTGTTGCTGTGTGCCTTCAGTCCATTCTGACTCATAGCTGCACTTGTAGGACAGGTAGAACTGCCGCATAGGGTTCCTAGGCTGTAACATTTACAGGAGCAGTTTGTCAGGTCTTTTCTTTAAGGGAGTGGGCTCCAACTTCCAACTTTTCAGTCACATATAACCATTGCACCACCAAACAGACTCTTTAGCAATGTAGATTTAATCTTTCAGGACTGATGTGTACATTACTTGCCACTTAGTAAGTAACCTGAGAAACCCAGTTGCTGTTGAGTTGATTCCGACTCATAGTGACCCTATAGGAAAGGGTAGAACTGCCCCCACAGAGTTTAAGGAGCTCCTGGTAGATTCAAACTGTTGACCTTTTAGTTAGAAGCCATAGCACTTAACCGCTATGCCAAGAGGGTTTCCAGTAACCTGAGAGAGTTAATGTATTTTTCAAGCCTTATCACTGCTTGACTTTTTCAGAATACAAATTTCTTACGCATATTGTGATGCCTATTGAGAATTGGGTTAATTATCCCTAATCCTCCTGAACAAAAACTACTTCCTTGTCATTAATCACTGTGAGCTCCGGGTTTAGAACCCATGAGATTTCCCCTATCTTGTTTGACTTTCACCAGCAGCTGGATCTGCTAGTCCACCCTTCCAGATCCTGCCATCCTATGATCAAAATAGCCAGACTTGTATAGGGTCAAATGGCAGCATTTGCCGGTCAGCCATATTGTTTTTCTGGTAACTTTTTTTATGAATGCTTTTCCGAAAATAGCATATAAAGTTTACAAGAAATCTTTTTCTAATAAAAGAAAATCCTACTTTTCCAATTTTGTGCCTGAAGATATTTCTGTTTTTCCCCTATAAGAGATCCTGAAACTTTGGTGAAAAAAACTAGCCCTTTAATTCCACTAGACCAGCACCCAGAAAGTAAATACATACGAACTAGAAAAACGTATATAAAAAAATACGTAGATTTTTATAATCACATATTTCAAACATCTAACCATTGCTGTCGAGTCGATTCCAACTCATAATGACCGTATAGGACAGAGTAAAACTGTCCCATAGGGTTTCCAAGGAGTGGCTGGTGGATTCAGAAGGCCAACCTTCTGGTTAGCAGTCGAGGTCTTAACTACTGTGCCACCAGGGCTGCATAAAAAAAAAAAAGTCTGTAAGTCCTTGAAATCATTTTAGTATTATTTCATAAAAAGTTATTTTAACTTTTTTTAATTCAAATTTAACATTGTTTTGTGATAAAGGTTAAATTCTCCGTGTAATTCTGAATAAATGAATATTTAAGAGCCTATGTCTAAGTCTGAAAAACATATATGTCCATCACACCTGTCAGTTTGTTGTTCTATGGTGGCTTTTACTGTTTCTCTGTATAATTCCAATAACTTCAGATATTTAATGGTTTTAACTCTATTGACTACTACATGTCTCTGTCTCAAAGCAACTCATAGTGGCCCTATAGGACAGAGTAGAATTGCCCCATAGAGTTCCCAAGGAGCGCCTATTGAATTTGAAATGCAGACCTTTTGGTTAGCAGCCATAGCTCTTAACCACTATGTCACCAGGGTTGCTATGAGTCGGTACTGACTTGACAGCAACGGGTTTGGTTTGGTTTGGTTTACCTGTCTCTGACGTATTATTTTGCCTTGAGTGTTACTGGAAGATGAGCCTCCTAGGTTGGAAGGCACTCAAAATGTACAGTGGCTGCCACAATGAACTTGAGCACCCCAGTGATAGTGATGATGAGGCAGCACTGGGGAACATTTCTTTCTATTGTACATGCAGTGAGAAGCAGTGGCAGAGAAACAGCGGCAGCAGAAGCAGATGAGTAGGAGTTGGCATGGTGGGCTTCCGAGCTCATGGAGTGAGAAAGCTGAGCACCTTCAGGCTTGAGGCTTACTGGCAGATATGGTGCCTCTGGCCACTAAAAATGCTTTGTAACACTGGTCCAAGCAGGGCAGAGGCCAGGCTGAAGGGCCAGAGAGAAGTGTGCACAGCTGAGCAAGGGCTGTCCTGATTAAAAAACTGTATCCTGTGTGTTCCTGAACCTGAATTGTAACCTAATAAACCCCAAAATTGTGTGTGTTGTCTGTGAATTCTGTGTGTGTGTGAAGAAATTATTGAAGCCAGCAGAGAAGTAGAGAGGCCACGGAGGGATGGTTGGTGTCAGAATTGGTAAAAGAGCTGGTCAGAGGAGGTATGTCTCACCTTCACCTCATAAGAATCAGCCTTGGGCTGTTGATTTTGATTTTCCTTCCCCCTTGTGAAGTTAAAAGAGGGCAGGCACACCCTCATGCCATTTTTACACCTTAGCAACAATAACTAAAAAAATAGCTTGGATTTTCAATGTAAAATTAAGCATACATCTGAATTGACCAATGGTGAAAAAACACACAAAAATTATTTTGCATCCATGTTCATTCTTCCATCTTCTCATGTATCTCTCTAGAAGTCATTGAATTACTACTTCCTTATCACTAATATTACTTAACAGAATTTCAGATTTGTCTCCATGAAAAAGTATTGGATCTGATGTGAATCTTAGAGACTTTTCCCCATTCAGATGTCCTTAGACATTTTAGGTGAGTTTAGAGGTGTTGTGACATTGGTACCATATGTAGTGAGTACCCATGGAAACAGTTTTAATCAAGCTAGGGTGGAGTCCTCGGGAGTTGCAAAGGTTTAGGGCTCTACTACTAGCTAAAATATTAGTGGTTTGAAGCCACCCAGAGGCACCTCAGAAGACAGACCTGGTGATCTGCTTCCAAAAGGTCATGACCTTGAAAACCCTATGAAGCAGTTCTACTCTGTACACATGGGGTCTTCAGGAGCTGCAACTGACTCAACGACAACTAACAGCAGGGTGGAATAATCCTCCACATTACCTCAATCTCTGATCTAGAATACACCTTCTCCTCACTTATCAACTGCCTCTTTATCTGATATTTTGCATTTACAACAATAGTAAAAAATCTGCTATCCAACTAATTTTTGCATTAATGACATATGTCTGGCAGTAATGAATGCTGAGGTGAAAAGTGAGAGTAACACTGGCTGTGATGATTAAGGTTATGTGTCAATTTGGCTGAGCCATGATTCTCAGTGGTTTGGCAGTTATGTAATAATATAATTTGGCAGTTATGTAATGATGTAAATTGACAGTAATGCAATAATGTAGTCATCATTTTGTGATCTTATGTGGTCATCCTCCATTTTTATATAATGCCTGTTTCACGTAACAACCTGGTCTTTGGAACCTAACCATTTTGATAAGTGAGGAGAGGGTATATTCAATGATGAACTTCAAAGGCTAAGATGCCTCTTCCACAGGGATCAAAGGGATGGGTTGGTGTGAATCCATTTTCTTCTTGATGCCATTAGTCCTATTTTTCTATCAATACCTCAATCACAAAAGAAATTTATGAACTGGCTTTAGTCCCAGAAAGAGGAGGAGGTTTGTTCATTCAGCGAATATTTCTTAAGATGCTGTAAACTTTTCTGAATAAGGTTATTAGACTGGTAAATCTGGGAATTATGTAGATACAATTGATCTGGATTTGGCAAGGTATTTGACAGTCTCTCCTGGTCTCTCTAGGATGAAGATACATGGCCAGGAAGACATGCAGTTTGGTGTTTGTGTAATTGTTTGAATTGCTAATCCCAACATGTGTTATTTAGTATGTGTGCTCTTTTGTTGTCATTGTTGGGTGCCGTTGGATTGATTTCAACTCATAGTGACCCCATGTTTCAGAGTAGAACTGCCTTATAGGATTTTCTTGGCTGTAATCTTTACCAATGCATATCACCAGGTCTTTCTCTTGCAGAGCCACTGGGTAGGTTTTAGCTGCCAACCTTTCGGTTAGCAGCCGAGTAGTTAACTCTTGCTTTACCAGGCTCCTTAAATGTTGCTTAGCCCTTAGTGATTCACTATTAATTTTTTTTTAAGTATGGCTTAAAAAAGAACAAAATACTAATCAAATTATTTGGAGGGGTAACAAACACTTTAGAAGACCAAGTCCGTAGCTGGGGGATATCGACAGCTGGAAAATATAGCAATGTCCAATCTCTGTTGAATAGAAAACTGATCAATAAAACACTGCATTTAGGCTTAAGAAAAGGATAAGAGCTAAAATATCGATAGGGAAAATACAATTTAGGGAAATAAGAAATTTAAGGATTACGTGCAATTTTCTAAACAGAGCCCAAGAAGGATTTATTAAAGTCAGAGGAAGATCTGATGTTGATGATTATCTGATTGGTTGGTGTGGACCCACAAATTGCAGAATTTTTTGTTCCCTGGCTTCTTCTGAAATTTCTTTTCATGGATTATTAACCTAGACATTCACCTGAGGCCCTCCTGTATGAGTTCTTCTTGAATAAAACCTGTGTTTCTATTTATTTATTTCTCTTTATATTTAAACTTTTAAGGTCCTTGTTATATTACTCTGTGGCTGGAATTCTGTGTTTTTATTGCAGATTTTTGTTGGACATGTTTTATGTATTCCTTATGATGAATACTCATATAATTACTTTTGCTTTTTTTATTTTTATATCCTTCGCTTTCATTTTTAAATGAGGTTTAGAAGTAGTGGATCCAAAAGGAAAGTTATGAAAATTCCATGGCCAAAACAGACTGAATTCCTACTTTTCATAGTTTAAATCTGTCAAGAACTTTACTTACCCTTAACATTTTTAAAAATCATCTTCAATGAGAGTTACTTCAGTCTAAGCTCATTTACCTAGTAAAATTGTGGAGTTTCTGCTATGTAACAGGCACTGTTGAAAGGGAGAAATATTAACTCCATGTTAAAGTAATTCAAATGAAGAGATACATGACTATCACAAAACATTAGGAAGGTGTTGAGAGTTTAGCTCAAAAGAAGTTCAGTAGAGTACAATGATGTGATGGATCTGCCAAAATGTTTAGCATAATTGTTGTCCACAACAATAAACGTATAACGTTCATCACAGGCAAGTGATAACTATGTTGTCATATGTGTTGGTTAGACAAGGCCTATAGCATTTTTTTTTTTTTTATAGCATACTGGAGTAGTAGAACCTATATTTTGAGACACAGGTTGGCAAATATTTATGTATCCCATTTTAAATAACTTTAACTATTCAAGTTAACTTATATAGAGTTCCTCCCACCTGAGAATTTACAGACTAGTGCTATATACTGAAGAGTGAAGAGATAAGTAGGAAGTAGACAGTGATTCAACATAAGGGGGGAAAAATAACCAACAACTTACAACAGTATTAAATGAGTGTATACCTTCCAAGCCAGAGTTCTCATAACAGTTATTAGTGATGCTGAGACCAATGAATATATGCAACAATCTGGGGATGAGATTAATAATATTGAAAATCTTTTTTTTATTCTTGAATTTTATGAAATAATATATATTTAAAAATCAATGCACTGTGGGTATTAAGAAAGGGAAAAGTTAATAAGAAATTGATAGTGTAGAGCCAAGTGGATTCTGCTTCCTCTAAGGTTAGAAAGATTGGAATAGAAAAGGAAGAAGGAAAAGCATTGTTTCAGGCAGGTCCTTGTGCACCAGGGTGCAGGTGGTGGAGAGGGAAGCTAGAGAGTAAAGCAGTGAACACTGAAGACTGATTTTGAAACACATTTCAGTATGTACTGCTATCCCAGTCTGATAATTAAGTTTGGATATAACAAAACAGAAACACAGTGATGGAATAGATATATTTTAACACGATTTGGCCTCCAATATATCCATCCACATTTTTTTTTTCTAATTACAGGTAGTCCCCAACTTACAACTAACTGGGTTCTCTTCCTATGACTCTGTGGTAAGTTGGTTCTGACATAGGTCAAATACCTCATTTTTTTTTTTTTTAGTTTTCAATGTTATTGCCTTTTATTATCAGTATGTTTAGATATCTCATCTTTATTTGTCTTTGAAGGTTGGGATGAGAATAAAATAACATCAGCAAATTATGCCTTGCAACATTACATGTAGTACATATTACTAATGATAAACCCAAGATGTACAAAAAACAAAAACAAAACAGATGGTGGTAAGCGCGATTAGTCGTAACTCAAATATGTCATAAATCACGGACTACCTATATACACTTAAAAAAAAAATTCCAGGGACATATTCTGTTTCTCGTTTTTCAATTTAAATTAGAATGGGAACTCGGGTGTATTATATAACAAACAATATTAGGCCTATATTGCCAAAATCAAATAAAAGTGGATAATTTAGTATAATGAGGCTGCCTTTACCACTTAACTAACCAATTAAGACCTTTCAAAAAGTCAGTACCTAGGCCAATCTTATTTCAAACAATATATAATAGAAAACATAAATATAACATGTATGTATGTGCATATATTCATAATATCAGGTCTATTTCTCAAATCTTGATTTGCTGTCCCATTTCTTTATGCTCTAATCATGTGACTATATGACAATGCTTCTGACAGCTAGAGAAGCTGTTCTCAACACATCTGCACATCTGGAAGTACTGGCCTACTATATCATACTTAATAAATTATATCTTCACATAGATATTGTTTATTCAACAATTTTGAATAAGTACTTAATCTGAAAAGGGGACATGAAGTTATACACTTGTGAACATTTAACAAAGTCCAGTAAGGCTTAATAATATTTGAAGTAAAAAAAAATAAAGAAAGAAAGAAATGCATAGTGGCTGTGTTTAAAATATCTTTAGTATAGAGTACTCTGAATAGTAAGATAGATGAGATTGGAAGATAAGTGTTATTCTTGTCCCTATGGAAATTGATTCTCTTTACTTATAAGATGTATTGGTGTTTCCTACTTTTTATTTTATTTTACTTTATTCCAACTCTTGCAATAAAATATAATTGGATTTTATACCCTGAAGCAGAATACATGCTTTTGTAATTTATACTAAACTTTTATCATATTTAAAGGAGTAAAACCTCCAGCAAGAAAAGCTATTAGAAAAACATAAATATTTGTCACAAAAGTCTGAGAAGAGGTATTTGATTTTAAAAGCTTTGGATTAAACAGTAATTAACATAGTTTTAGAGCTTGCAAATGGTCTGCTTTCAAAAGAGAATAGTTTAGGCCTGATTAACATAATTTTGTCACATGTTTCGAAGAAGAGAGTTTTCAGTTATTTCAGGGGAAACAAAAACACTTTGATGAGAACTAATCATTTAGATTTTCATTATGTCATTACCAACAGTAAAGAAAAAAAATGAAACACTATAAACCCATAAGTATTTTTGATATTAGGAATTATAAGCAAAGAGAAGATATTTTCCATGTGTTGATTTGGAGGATTGAGATAGTCTTTGATTCAAGACACAATAATTGATCTTCAGCTATGTACAAGGCACTGATTTAGGTAATGGGGATAAACCAACAAATAAGATTGGCAGAAGCTACAGTTCAGCATTCGTCTTTGCTCCAGATGCTTGCAATTGCCCACTTGACATCTCCACTAGGGTTTTTAATAGATATCTCAAGGATAATGTATACTAAACAGAATTCTTGATTTTCCCCAAGGGGGATACTGAAATTCACAGATGCTCAAGCCTAAAAACCGAGGGCTTATTATTTATTCACAGCCTTTCTTTACTCCCATACAATCCATCAACCAACACTGTGGATTCTACTTCTGAAATATATGTTAAATTTCTGCATTTTTGTTAATCTTCTCTGCCTCCACTCTAATACTCAAAACTCATATCTATTGCCTTGTATAAAACATTGCCTCCTCATCACACCCAGGCTTCCACTTTTGCACCTCTATAACTGTTTCTTCATCGAACACCCAAAATGATCTTTTAAACGTATTAATCCAATTTCATCACTTTTCTGCCTAAGCCCATTTATTGGTTTACGTTTGCTCACCATTTTCCTTCCACACTGATCTCCTTTTAGTTTCCACACTTACTGTGATGCTGAACTACTTTTTACTTGTGTTTTCCTCAATACCAAAACCAAAAAACCGAACTCATTGCCGTTGAGTCGATTCCGAATCATAGCAACCCTATAGGACAGGGTAGAACTGCCCCATAGGGTTTCCAAGGAGCTCCTGGTGGAATCGAACTGCTGACCTTTTGGTCTTAACCACTACACCATCAGGGTTTCCTTTCCTTAGTAGGAGGTAATATTCTCCCATGTTTTTACTTGGCTGTCTCATTTTCATCCTTGAGCTTCCAGGTATAATGTCCTAAATAACAAGGTGACTGTTCCTTATCATGCTATCTAACCCAGCTCCCCAGGTCCCAGCCATGCTTTATCACAGCCCCCTACCTAATGTGTCCTTCATAGTAATTATTGCTATTTGAACATATTTTAAAATTTATTTTCTTGCTGGGCATTTTTCCCCACTTCCTTGGCTCACTAAGACTATGGAGAGCATAGGATCTGCTTATCTTCTTCAATACTTCATCTTGTGCATGGCAAACTGTATTTGTCACAGAGTAGGTGTTTTAAAAATCCTTATTGAATTAATACATATATATGAAAATCCTAAAGGAGAGGAAAGAGGCTCTTTACTTTTTTGCTTTCATTATTATGTTTTGATTTCTTTCTACAAGTATACCTTGATTAACTATTAGGCTCTGGGTGATATTTTTAGTTGCTGTGATTGAATAGCTAAAAAGGAGACAAGCATATCTGTCTCAATAGACAGAATTTCCTAGTAGGTGGAGACAGAGAATAAGCAAGATGAATAAGAAAAGCTATTCTATATTAGATGTTATTGTGTGTTATGGAGAAAAATCACAGTGAAATAAAAGAAGGTGGGGTGGTGATTCTAACATCGTGGTTTGGGAAGTGCTTAGAAGAAAGGGATATTTGAGCATGAACCTGAAAGATGTGAAAGAGCAAAGGAAAAAATAAGTGCCACAGCCCCAAGGCAGGTGCTTGCCAGGCATGTTGGAGGATGAACATGGAAGGTAGTCCGGCTGCATCGTAGATAGAAAGTGATGAAGTAGGAAGAAACTAGATCAGAGATGTTTCTTAGGGGGAAAGAAATGCACAGAGTAAAGAACTGGTAGGATAGCTATGTGGTTTAATTTTTTTCTTTTACTTTTATTACTTATGAGGTGGGAAACCAGTGATGGGTTTGGAGCAGAGGGGTGACTTTGGTATATTTGGTATATTTTTATCCTCTGCACAAAGGGATGAAAGAGGAAATGAAAGAAGACCAAAAGTTGGCTGTTGTTAACAACTCAAGTGTTATGTGATAGGAGCAGGGTGGTAGCAGTGGAAGGGTCAGGCTTGTTCTGGTTTTGGCTGTATTTTAACAATAGAGCCAACAGGATTACCTGGTAGACTGGGTATTAGTTATTAGAGAAAGATAAAAGGTAAGGATGGCCCCAAGGTTTTTCACCTGAGCACCTTGTAGAGTTCCTGCTGAGATAGGTATGATTGTGAGAGGAACAGGCTTTTGGTTTATTTTTTCTGCCTCCTTGACTCCTGGTGGTATATTAAATTTGAGATGCCAGTTATACATTGAAGTGGCAATGTTGAGTCGGCACTGGAATATTTGAATGGATTTCAGTGAAGTCTAGGTTAGAAGGATTTTTGTTTTCTTTTCATTGAGGTGCAATCCATACTGAAGGCTGTGTGTGGTCTTTGATCTTCATTAGTAAGTGGTTCAAGTCCTTTTCACTTTAAGCAGGCAAGGTTGTGTCATCTGCATAACACAGGTTGTTAATGAGTCTTTCTCCAATCCTGATGCCCCATTCATCTTCATATAGTCCAGCTTCTCAGATTATTTGCTCAGCATACAGATTGAACAGGTATGGTGAAAGAATACAACCCTGCCACACACTTTTCCTGACTATAAACCAATCAGTATCCCCTTGTTCTGTCCGAACAACTGCTCTTGATCTATGTAAGGGTTCCTCATGAGCACAAGTGTTCAGGAATTCCCATTCTTTGCAATGTTACCCATAACTTGTTATGATCCATACAGTCGAATGCCTTTGCATAGTCAATAAAACACAGGTAAACATCCTCCCGGTATTCCCTGCTTTCAGCCAGGATCCATCTGACATCAGCAGTGATATCCCTGGTTCCAAGTCCTCTTCTGAAACTGGCCTGAATTTCTGGCAGTTCCCTGTCGATATACTGCTGCAGCCATTTTTGAATGATCTTCAGCAAAATTTTGCTTATGTGTGATATTAATAATATTGTTCTATAATTTCCACATTCAGTTGGATCATCTTCCTTGGGAATAGGCAAAAATATGGATCTCTTCCAGTCAGTTGGCCAGGAAGCTGTCTTCCATATTTCTTGGCATAGATAAGTGAGCACCTCCAGTGCTGCATCCATTTGTTGAAACATCTCAATTGATATTCCATCAGTTCCTGGAGCCTTGTTTTTTGCCAGTGCCTCCAGAGCAGCTAGAACTTCTTCCTTCAGTGCCATAGGTTCCTGATCATATGCTACCTCTCAAAATGTTTGAACATTGACTAATTCCAATGAGCAACATCATGATAAACGGAGAAAAGACTGAAGTTGTCAAGGATTTCATTTTCCTTGGATCCACAATCAACAGCCATGGAAGCGGCAGTCAAGAAATCAAAAGACTCATTGCATTGGGTAAATATGCTGCAAAGGACCTCTTTAAAGCGTTGAAGAGCAACTACGTCACCTTGAAGACTAAGGTGCGTCTGACCCAAGCCATGGTATTTTCAATCGCATCATATGCATGTGAAAGCTGGACTATGAATAAGGCAGACCGAAGAAAAATGATGCCTTTGAATTATGGTATTGGTGAAAAATATTGAATATACCATGGACTGCCAAAAGAGTGAACAAATCTGTCTTAGAAGAAGTATAACCATAGTGCTCCTTAGAGGTAAGAATGGCGAGACTGCGTCTTACATACTTTGGACATATTGTCAGGAGGGATCAGTCCCTGGAGAAGGACATCATGCTTGGCAAAGTACAGGGTCGGTGGAAAAGAGGAAGACCCTGAACGAGGTGGGTTGACACAGCGGCTGCAATGATGAGCTCAAGAATAACAATGATTGTGAGGATGGCGCAGGACTGGGCCATGTTTTGTTCTGTGGTGCATAGGTTCAGTATGAGTCGTAACTGACTGGACGGCACCTAACAACAACAACAACTAGGTTACAAATATAAATTTAAGGGTCATCAGTGTATCTGGGGGTGTTTAATGTCATCAGACTAGCTGAGTTTACTTAGAAAATGAATATAGATGGCAAAGAGAAGAGGTATAAGAGATGAGCCCTGGATCAGTCTGAAGTTTTATGCAGAAGAGGCTAAAAAAGGAAATGGAGAATGAGTGGTTAAATAGGTAGATGGAAATCCAGTAGACTAAACTGTGAACAGAGTGTGTTATCCTTCAAAAGAAGAAAAGAAAAAAAAAATTCCAGAAGGAAGTGATCAACTGTATTATGCAGCTCATAGGTCTAGTGAAATGAGTATGGATGATTAATATTATATTTATGGTAAGAATACATTCCCAATTCTTTAATTCTTTATTTAAGTCTTTAAATTATTTAATTCTTCCAAAGACCTGCATATCTACCACTTTGAGAATGAGAAGAATGCAAATAGATATAGGGTATGGTTATTGCAATCAGGTATCCTTCACTGTGATGGTTAAGGTTCTGTGTCAAATTGGCTGGGCCATGATTCTCAGTGGTTTGGCATTTATGATGTAGTTTGGTAGTTATGTAGTGTTGTAATCAACTCTATGATGAGTTTAAGAAGAGAAATTGTTAAGAGAGAATTCACTTTGTTCATGATCTCAGAGACTGCAAATGCCTGTGAGATTTTCAGCATGCTATGATTTTAGCTGGGTTAAAATGATAATATGAATTTCATAGGGCCACATAACATTATGTTTTTTTTCTTCCTATGCTATTAAAATGGTCTTATGTAACTCTTAAGGGCAATATTAAACTAAATTGTAAATTAATGCTAAGCTTTTGCAAGACAATTACATACTTTAATTTCCATCAGAGGAGTGTGGTATCTATGCTTACAAAACTGTGTATACTTGCCCAACTACAGAAAACTGGAGTTATGATATAGGTTTTTGCCATTGAATGTAATAACCAAACAGCCTTAGAAATGCTCTGAAATGGTTCAAGAAATTTGTTTCTCTGGAAGTCAGTATGTGAACCAACATTACAGCATAAACATCCTAATGGAGTACCAATACCAAAAAGAATAATAATTTTAAGAATATATATTTGTAATGTAATTTATTTATATAATTTTTTATCTTTATACTATGATATCTATTACATATCAGTTACTTACTACAATGGATAATTTATTTAATACTGAAATTTTATCATGTATTGATAATATATATTATATACCATAATTTATAATGTATTGATATTATATATAGTTATATTTGTTATCTATTCTTAAAGAGTCTATGTACGTTTATATTGGAAGTTTTATAATAGAAGTTCTGCTTACATCCCTCTTCCATTGCCTTTATTGTTTGCTGTCCATTCTATCTTTACTTTGCAAAGTCAACTTTGCATACTAAGCATTTTTTTCTAAAGGGAGAGCAGAAGCATTTTTTCAATATACTGAGAATGATTTTAAAAGGTATATGTAAGCACCCATACCAATTCTTCACATATATATTTGGAACATGCTATTGCTGTTTGTTACTGCTGAGCTGACCCCCAACTCATGGCAACCCCATCTGTTACAAATCAGAACTGCTCCATAAGGTTTTCTTGGCTGTAATCTTTACACAAGTAGATCACCAGGCCTTTTCTTTTGCAGAGCCACTGGGTGGGTTGGAACTGATATCCTCTTGGTAAGAAGTCAACTGCAAACCACCTGCACCATTTAAGCTCCAGAATTATGTACACGTATTTAGTTTATTTAAGAGCACTGTATTCTGGCTTATTTTGGATTTTTGTGGAAACACAACAGTCATTCTCAATATCCCATACAATTTTTTTTTTTTCTTGGAGGGGAAGATTAAGCATTTTATTTAAATGGTAGACAAAATTCTAAGATGCCCCCCGAGGTTCCTTCTCCATGGTGTATATAAATCTCCTTTAGTGTAAAGGACTTGTGAATATGATGGCTTTAACTCCCATGATTAGTTTATATTATATGATAAAGGTGAAGGGGTTTTGCAATGTAATTAAGGTCTCTAATCCCTTGATTTGAAGTTAATCAAAGAGAGATTATCCTGGATGGGCCTGCCCTTGTCAGGTGAGCCCTTCAAATGAGAATCTGTAGGTAAAAGACAATAAGCAGCAGTTGACCTTCGGGAGACTTTGAAGCCATTAATTGACATGTTGTGCAGAACAACATGTACAGGGACAAGTGGGCACCTTCGAGAAGCTGAGGTTCTCCGACCTGTAGCTACAAGAAACTGAATTCTGCTAACTGCCATGTGACTTTGGAAGAGAAGCTCAAGGTCTAGAAAGCAAGGCAGCATGGCTAACACGTTGATTTTAGCCTTGTGAAATCTAAGCAGAGAACTCCTGATTCCTGCCTGGGCTTCTGTCCCATGGAAACTGGGAAGTAATAAATGTATTTTGCTTAGAGTTGCTAAATTTCTGGTAGTTTTCTTACTAAATAACAGAAAACTAATCATTTAGTGACTGCAACATTGTAGTCAAATAACAAATAATAATAAAACCAAACCAGTTACCTAAAATTTGATGAGAACTGTACCCCATATGTACCATCCAGAGACTCTAGTAAAACCACAAACTAGGCTAACTTTATCTGATACAATTATTCTCAGATTTATGAAAAAAGAAGCGAATAAATATTTCCGGTTTATGTATTGCGAACCATTTTAAGAACATATGGTCCTTATCTGTTTGGTTCTTATACTTTCTATTTGGGGTGTTGGAAGGCAGTTTTATATTTTCTTAAAATATTTACATCTAAAAGTTTTAAATCTCTCGTTATAATTTTACACATAAAATACTAACTAAAATAATCATAAATTATGACTGAAATATAGTTCAATAAAACATTTATCTCAGCCATGAGATTTATTATGATGTTTTATATTTTTGAAAATTGGAGACATGAAATTTTTAAAAATAGAGCATTTCCTTTTTTTTTCCCCTTAGGAAAAAAGAAATAACACCATAAGTTCTCCCTCTATATATACTAACTTAGTGGTACAGGATTTTGTTGAATATTTAATCTATTGTTAGTCAATCTCTTTGCTTCACCAAGTGAGAAAAGGAAGTTTTTTCCAGACTTACTTAAGAAAAGAATGAGATGTTCTTAAGCAAGTAAAGTGGTTTCTACTCTGAGACTCCTAGTTTCTACAGTGTTCACCATATCAAGTATTATACTTGTCTGTGCTACTGCAAAAGTCCAGTAGAAATGCAGAGAATTGCTTCAGACTCACATAACAGGCATAATCCATTGGAAATTGTTTTCCAAAGTACTGGTTTAAGGATTCTGAGGGTGTAGGCAAACCCAGAAGAATGAAGGGCTGATTCTTTAGAGCATTTGTCTTGATATATATGCCAAGGTGTTTGCCAACCATAACCTAGTTACTCTTCATTTGTATAGACTGTGTATTAGTTTGCTGTTGATGTGTAACAAATGATCACAAATTGCCACAGAAAGAGAGATCATTGCAACGAGAATCTATATGCCGCATGAATTCAAAGCCACCTAAACATCATCAAAAATAAATCATTTTATTTGCTTGCCTGTTTCTAAAGGTGTTATTTTATTTATCTTTTTACTGTTTGCTTTGCAGGGTTGTACATCTATTTTAATCTACAGAAAGAGTTCTTAAGTATTAGTATACATAAGAATCACATCATGTAGATGTTCAAATGCAGCTGCCTAAGGCACAACTCCAGAGGTTGTGAGTTTAGGGGTTCTGTAGTAGAGCCCAGGAATCTTTATATTAACCTAACCTATTTAATTTTCCAGTAATCTTATGCGGTGAATACTACTAATGTTCCCTACATTGAGATAGAATATTAATGAAAAGATATATTACATAACTTGGTCAGAAATACTCACTTAGTAAGTGACAGAGCTAGGGCACTGGCCATGTAGTTCTTTATCAAGGCCCATGCTCAGATTTTCTCTCTGACTCATTCTACACTCATAAACATTTCCTCCCAATTTAAAGCAGCTCATTGGCATTACATTTCTTCTTTGTAGGACTCATCATATGGGAGAAAGCTACCCCTAAATGGACTTGTGTGACTTGGGCCAGAGTAACGCTTAGCCAGGATTACTAATAATTTATTCTCACTCCTCACTTGAGCAAATGGACCCTCATATGCTCCTCATCACTAAAACCAAAAAACCTGTTGCCTTCAAATCAACTCATAGTGATCCTATAGTACAGAGTCAACTGTCCTATATGGTTTCCATGGAGCAGTTGGTGGATTCTGACCTTTTTGTTTAGCAGCTGAGCTCTTAACCACTACGCCACCAGGGCTTCTCCTCCTTATCACTAAAAAAATATTTCCCAGTCATCTTCCATAAAAACCATTGCTGTCGAGTCAATTCCAACCATTAACGACCCTGTAGGACGGAGTAGAACTATCCCATACAGTTTCCAAGCAGCACCTGGTGTATTTGAACCGCCAACCTCTTGGTTAGCAGCCATAGCTCTTAACCAATGCTCCAACAGGGTTTCCATCATCTGCCATAGGACTACTTATTTTCTGAATGATTTACTTGGGAATGACGCCTCAGGGCTTGAGATGGGGAAACTTGACCCATATGGCCAGAATTGCTATTTTAAGGAGAGTTAGATGAGCTTCTGTAGTGGTAGAAAACCTCACCACCGTTTTCTCAAGACCCGGAGTGTCAAGGCTTCACCTTCTAACAGGTGACAGACTCTAGATTGTCCAATAGGCATTCATATTATGTATTATATAATAATATGTATAATTAACATATAATAATATATAATAATGTAACATAGTAATGAAACATTTAACAATATATATTATTTAAATATTGTGTATATATCCTATATATACATATATAATATATAGTATTCTTATTTGATCTTATCTACTTACTATTTTTATGAAAGATATTCTTAACTTGATATAAATTGATAATTTTTCTTTACTATGACTCTTAGAGTATAGATGAAGCACTGTGTCTCCATGATTGGACTGGAAAATAAAGGCCTGTGCAGGCAATAAAACAAAGAAACAAAACAATTACTAAAAATGCTATTTCAAGAACATGAAAAACCAAAATCAAGAGGCAATTTGTAAAGTATTATTAAATCATATTCTAAGTTTTGGTTGGTTATTTGTTTGCTTCAAAATATGAAACCAAATAAAGTAAAACACTTCCTCAGTGGAAGCACCCAGGTTTGGGTCTTAGGTACACTTTTCAGAGTATAAATTTAGTGAATGCCATTGAAATAAATCAGATTTTCAGTGATGCTTATTTTTCTTAGCTTTACAACTCAAAGTTAATAGTACTTCAGATGCATTTTGAGCAGTTCCAGGAAATGTCCTCTCATATACTATAATTTACTTGAAAGATTAAATTTTTTTTTCCTTCAGTTTTTCAAGGATTTTGAAAAGCCTGGATTGCAAATACTGCAAATTTTTATTAATTTTATGAATTTTCTAGGTTTAATTTTGTCTGATTTAACTAAAAATTGTCAGGGCGAATAATGCTAAGTGCTGTACCAAGCAAAATTCTTCATGGCCTAGCAAATAAAAATTTACTTCTTACCCTTATCATGGTCAAATGCAGGTTTCTGAGAGAGCTCAGCTTCATGCAGTCACTCAGGGACCTTGGCTCTGCTGTTGTGTGGTTTTTCTACCTGCAAGAAGACACTCTCAAGGTCATTTGGAAGTTGACATCTATTTCACAGTTCGAGGAGTCAGCAAAGTGCATAGGAGATTGCATGAGATATACTGTCAGTTAGGGTTGGAATTTGCATACTTCATTTCTTGGCAGTCAACCAAAAGGTCAGCAGTTCAAATCCACCAGCCACTCCTTGGAAATCCTATGGGACAG
Source organism: Elephas maximus indicus (assembly GCF_024166365.1). NCBI lineage: Eukaryota > Metazoa > Chordata > Mammalia > Proboscidea > Elephantidae > Elephas > Elephas maximus. The sequence continues at coordinate 56,828,322 of NC_064842.1, read as the reverse complement.
TTCTACTCTGTCCTATAGGGTCATCATGAGTCCAATCAACTCTACAGCAAAAAGTTATTGGTGGAAGCCTAGTCCGATGGCCCATCTAATACAAGCAGACTGAGAAATATATCTTAGAGCTGTGTTAATGAAAACTAAAGGGAAAGGCAGATACTGATGAGCACTATCTCTTGCCACAAACTTCCCTTTTGTTCACCAAATTTCCATTTGTCTTCTTGTTTTCAAAATACATTACATTCAACCCTTCATCAATGGCAACTAACAAAAGTCCCACCCAGTTCCTGCATTCTGTTCAATGACCAAAAGCTCTGGCTACTGTACTATGATTTGCATTAGGAAGAGATATGGATCTTATTATGGACTAAAGACAAGTCATCTCTATCAAACCTCAATTCTCCATACAAACACACACACACACACACACACACACTGTAAACAGCAATGAAACTTTTTTTTTTTTTAAATATTGGAATAATGGAAGACACAAAGGTGCTATTCTTCCTACTGGGCTGACATAGTAAATGCTCATTACCTTGGGGGAGCAGAAGTTGCTTGAATAGGTCTTGATTCTTCTCTCTCAGAAGAATTTTCTTCTTAATGCTCTTCCCTGGGGTTGGACAAGGATTTGGTAAAGTTTATTTCCTTGGGAGTAGGCATTTCCTATGAAGAATGCTCAGAACATATGGCTACCTTGGCTTTTTCTGAATCACTTCTATAAGTTAATAATAAGTTCTGATATCTTGAGTGGAATTTCCTCCTTATTTCTCTTATTCCTTTTCTCCAGAAGTTTCTGGTCTAGTCTTGGCTCTTTCCTCTTTCATACATATTTTAGAATCTTTTTGGCATTTTAAATGTTGAAGTGCCTGCTTGACATTCAAGAGCAAGTACTGAGCAAACTATAGCTACGTGTGCTTTGAGTTTCGGGAGAGGTACCAGAGGTGTCCAAGAATTGCTAGAGTAAGAAAACTATAAGCCAGCTAAAGCATTAAGGTTCTGCAACCTGAGGGTGATACATTACAGTCAATGTTTTGGGAACATTCAGTTAAATGGGGTCAAGGAGGTATTATCAAGGAAGAAAGTGACTGAGGTGGGGGAAAGAACAAAGTCACTAGAAGTGAGATAGTTAAAAACAAATAGGTCAGAATTTTTATTTCAGAAAAGTTCATTTAAGTCACATCTCAAATGTGACATCTTCAAGGAATCTTTCCTTGACCACTCTCACCCCTAGCATCCACTCAAACATTTTCCAACAGAGGTTAGGTTTGCCTATTATTATTTCTTATTGCACTTTTTTTTCCAGGGCTTATCCCAAATATTTCTTTTTTTAAAATTATCGAATACCTGTTTCACTCTCTACACTAAAAAATCACAAGAAAAAAAACAAACCCATTGCCATTGAGTTGATTCTAACTCATAGTGACCCACAGGGTTTCCAAGGAGTGCCTGGTAGATTCAAACTGTTGACCTTTTGTTAGCAGCCATAGCTCTTAACCACTACACAATAGGACAGGAATTAATTATCACAGCATATTAGTTTATTTGCATGGAATGATAGAAAGGAGCTTTATCTGGGTTCAGTTCTTGGCTCTACCCTCGACTGTCTCACTCAGTGATATTATTTATTGTTGTTATTAAGTGCTGTTGAGTCAGTTCTGACTCCTAGTAACCCCATGTACAACAGAATGAAACACTGCCCAGTCCTGCACCATCCTCACAATCATTGTTATGCTTGAGCCCATTGTTGCAGCCACAATATTTTATATAGGTTAGTGGATTGGACTAAATAGTTCTTAAAATCATGTTTTTTTCAAACATTCTATAATTCTTAGATTTTCTTATTTTATATACTCTGGTGGGAGGCAACTTTATCATGCACATCTAAATTATTAAGCACATTTGTCAGGTGAGAGGGGCATGAGGCACTTAAAGTTTACCTGCCACTGAAATGCATCCAGCAAGTGCAAAGAGAAGTTAAAATAAACCGGTGATAAACTACAGCCACATACAGGAAATTTATCATTTTCTAGCAGTCTCCCTGCCTAAGTTGATAAATGGCATTGTTTTTGCAATGCAGGCCCTTTTCAACATGATAAACTTTTTGAAAGAAACCCAATTCCATGATAAAGAGATTTGGGCAGAAATGAGGAGCAGTTGCCTAGTTAGAGTGGTGTGCTACAATATTTGATGAATGAAAAGCAACTCAGTTGTGGCAGAGTTCCAGAAAACGGAAGCATAAATGCACTTGGCTGAAGTAAAGTATAGCTAATCTGACATCCTGAGAACACTTTGTGTTCTAACATGGCAAGCAGACCTTGTATGAAACCTTAACAAAGCTGTGGATTTGTTTGTTTTATACTGGTAAGGGCACTTACCTTATACTGATGTCATTTGGAATGGCTTCCTGAGAAAAGCAATCAGCAGACGCTGAGGTGAAATAAAAGGAGAGTAAAATTTACACCTTCCTGTCTTAACTCCCTTCAATCTGGAGATTTTTCTAAAGCTCACTGAATTAAGCCAATTGGCTGGAAAGTGGTCTGGAGGGGATTGCACTACTCAAGCAAACAGGAGTGCCCTGGAAGGGAATGGGAGTGGATGGGCAATCTTTCAGAGAAAGAGACCAGCTCAGTACACACACACACACACACACACACACACACACGCACACACACACATATGCATCTCTGGGAAAAGTTAAACATATTTTAATTACTTCCACATAATTCTATCATCACCTCACTGACCTCCACCCTCATTTTTTTTTTTACACCTTATCTGTATCGCAGTGGTTAAGAGCTGGGCTGCTGACCAAAAAGTGGCAGTTTGAATCTACCAGCCACTCCTTGAAAACTCTACGTGGCAGTTCTACTTTGTCCTATAGGGTCTCTATGAGTTGGAATCCACTTGACAGCAACTGGTTTGGTTTTTTCTGTATGTTTTCTGCAAAGACAGCTCTGGTAATTTATATTTATTTGACTTCTGATTTGAGATTTGTGCCAATCCAGTCCTCCCTAAGCATGGGCACGAGACCTATAACTCATTCGGCATGACTTTGTTTAAATTTAGGAGTGAAAACAAAGTATTGGTTTTATAGTTTTCTTTCCATTTATTTGTTACAATTTTATTTCCGTCTGGTGGTTCCACCTAAGCTGTAAGTGACACGGATCTAGGAAATGCTATTTTTTATCTGAATAGAAGGCTAATGTTTAACCATGTGTTTTGCCACACATTGAGCTCTGATATTATTGTCAATGCATTTAAGGCAGGAGCCCATCTCAAAGATAATCAGTTTTGAAAGCAACATGCCAAGGCTCCCTTTTTCAAAGAGGAAACTCAGCCAATTTTGTAAACTTATAACTTGCCTGGAATATTGAAATTGTGTGCTTCAGCATAAAGTATATGCTAATGAAAGCTGTTACTTCTGAGCATGAAATGGTATTTTAAAAATAAACAATCTAGCACAAATCAATTTTTTTATACAGAGCCATGGTTTTCCAAAACTAGATGAATAAAAATGTGTTTCTTATTAAAAAAACAAAACAAAACATAGGTTTACTATTTTCACTTAAAATGATATTTATTAATGACTTGGAAAAACAACATTATAGAGTGCAATTGGTAAAAGAAAGTTTTAAAAAAAAAATAAGAATTACCAAGTACACAAGGAGTAGGTACAGCATAGAAACAGAGCAAGTATCTAAGAATTATTTGTGTAATGAATGTTCAAATTCTTGTTCCTTAAAAAAATAAATATGACATCCATGCAAAAAGTCTCTCATTTCCCACAAGCGTCTCTTAAAGTACCTACTTTCCTTAAAGCTGAATTCCACAGCCACCAAAACAATGCAAATTATAGTAACTCTTTGAATGAGCCCTTTATATCACTGCTTTGTCTATTTTATTGATGTATGAGCCAGCTCGTTTCTACATTATTGTTGTGCTTTATTATTTATTTACTTATGTGAATTTAATTGTGGCAATTTTCATAGCACAGCTAAATCACTTAGTAATAAAAAGAAAAAAAAACCTTAAAGCAAAGTAAAATCAAAACATTGCTATTCTCCCACCATGCCAGAAGCATTTCTGCCTTTGCCCATGTTGTTTCTTTATCAATCAGTGCTCTTCTCTAGTATTTTGGCAGCTAAAAGCCTCATTTCCTTCAAAGCTGGTCCTGTCTTTATGAAACTATTCTAAAACCTTCAACTATGTATAAGCTTATATGTGACAGACTGACTTGGTTTGTAAACTTCCACTTAAAGCACAATAAAAATTATTTTTAAAAAAACAAAAAAAAACCTTCAACTAAATATGATCACTCTCTGCATCTCTCTCTTTTCCTTTCTCAGTATGCTGCCACATAATTTTGTGTCTTGCTTAAGATTATTATATTCTTCAACCATCAAGAAAATAACATGTCTTATAGGTATACAAATTGATACATCTATCTATTGTCTATCTACATCTATCCGTCTGTCTGTATATTCATCTTTCTGTCCATCCATCCATTCATCAGCCTGCCTGCCCATCTGTCCACCTGTCCTTCCATCCATCTATCCATCCATCCATCTGTCCATCTATCCATCCATCCATCTGTCCATCTATCTATCTATCTGTCTGTCATCTATCTATCATCTATCTATCTATCATCTATCCTCCTGATGATATATACTTGGAAATTTAAGTACTTTACATTATTCATTTATCTTTTACAGAGTCCTGCACTAGTTTATTATTATTTTTATATCCTCCTTTTACAGATAAAACCATAGAAACAAAGAAAAAAACTAACTGCCCACCCCCCAGAATAATATATATGAATGTGTATGTATACTTTAGAAGATGCAGCTTTTAATTGATACAACTGCCTTTAAAACTCTGTTAAGCTTCGTTTCTTTAATAAAAAATTATTTCCACTTGTAATTACAAGAGGGCAACCTACATCCACTTATAGTTATTTCTACTTAGGTAATGTATTTTATTCTTCTGGACAACACATACATGCCACTCTACCTTAAGGTGCTCGATTAATGAAGCCCTAAGTTGTTTTTAAGTTGTTATATAATTATTTATAGTCACCTGATAATGCTACTCTAAGGTTTCCACAGTTAAATCGCTGCTGTTGAGGATCTCTACAATGAAATCAGCTTGCATAGAGAAAATACTAAAGCTAGGACAGAATACTGAAGAAGAGCTTAAAAGATGCCACTGAGTCCAGTCAACACAAACAGGACATTCATTTGATGATTTCCAGCTTTCCCAAGGAACAATACTTAGTCCTCTTGTGTCTGTGGGGATGTTGATTGGAAAGTACTTTGTAAGAAATACACCTTTATACACATTTTAGTCACTATTATTGCCATTAATTGATTGGAATTTTCTGCTGACCATGAAGTTTCTTTGCAAGCCATGAAACACGATGGTGCTCCTCTTTTGTTCCAAAATCTTTTAATGTTAATGTGCACTGAATTCTGTCCTTTTCCCCATTTTTACGACATATATCAGAGATGAATAGGTTTCAATTTGCGTGCCTACTTTGAACAATTGGTATTGACAGAATAAACAACTTTTTGTACTAGACTTTGAGGCCTTATCCAACACTAACATGAAGAGGTTCCATGGTTAACTAAGTGTATGCTATTGGCATCGGGGATATGAGGAATGGTTCTTCACGTGGCCACATATTTCACCTCTGCCTGACACAATTTGGGGAGGGACATGCCCTTCACTTCCATATCTTAAACAGCTATACTCATTCTGACTGTGACTTTGCTCTAAACTTCCTTCTTTCTCCAAGAGCTTTATTTCCAACTGCTTATTTTACTGACCATACAAAATTGGCGCTTCAGAGTTAACGCTCGCATTTTTCTGTTTGTCTGCCGTGCTAAAATATGACATCTCTAAATTCAAGGATCATTTCCTTCACATTTAGTAACTTTTTTGGGCCTTGAGGAATTTAAGAGATCTTAAATGAAAGAAAACAGAAGGGGAATTATCAGATTGTCAAGTGGAAAACTTTTCAAATCCAGTTGTGTATCTGATTGCTGAACTCCTCAAATTCAGTCTCAAATCCAATCAACCTAAAACACGTGGTTTTTATAAAACTTACAAAACATTATTTCATTAATCTCCACTTCAATTTTAACTAATAAAAAATAATATTATTCAGTGATATCTATTTAATAATGCCATTCACCTGGTTGGGACACAATTTGCTTTACCACAATGTTGTTGTTAGCTGCCATTGAGTCATCCTCCAAGTCATGGCAACCCATGCACAATGAGACAAAACATTGCATGCTCCTATGCCGTCCCCATGATGTAGATTGGACCATTGTGATCTGTAGGATTTTCATTAGCTTAGTCTTTGGAAGTAGATTTCCAGACATTTCTTCTTTGTCCATCTTAGTCTGGAAGCTCTACTTTGTCTAGTTACCAACTATCTTCAGTTTCAAGTGTAAGCACCAAAGAGATCTTACCCTTTCCCCAATCTCAGTCAGCCCTTAATATTATAGCTTCTGATAGCTGCCTATATTTCTGTTATGCAAATGTTTGTGTTTGTGATCATTCACCCGTTTTTCCCAGTAGACTTCGAAAGTTATGAATGGTGCCATTTTTGCTCAGCACCTAAGACCATCTTCGTACAAAGAAATACTTGTTGAAGTCACAGATAAATTACTGAATATTTTAAAATATCTCATTCACATATATTCCTTGTTTTTCCCAGACAAGACCACTTTGGACTCTTGTCTGTTTTCCAAGGATGCTCCTTCTGTGGACTTGGAAATGTCACCAGTGCTGGCCTCCTCATGTCTTAGGCTGGGTCATTAAAGTTCTTTAGTATTTTTTTTTTTTTTTCAAAAGACCCATAAGAATGAAAAGTAAATTATTTTGTTTTTGAAGACAACATGCCTAATTACCTCTCTTAAAGCTGTTATATTGTTTTTCATTTTCTACTCCAAATAGTTACTAAATAAGCTTCTTCAGTTAATAGAACTTTTGTATTGTTGCTTTTTATAACATTCCTTGAAAAGAATGTGGTTCTGTATTGACACAGGGCTCTTGGATGACAATTGGCAACTGATTGCCGGGGATAATTTGCTATGAAATTTGTCAGAAAAGAGCAGAGAAGAATAAAACTGCACCAATTACTAAATATCATTTTGAGTATATTTACTTAGATTCAATCTTTCTTATATACTCTGAAGGAATTCCTTCAAAGAAGCAGTTTATTTTAGAACAATACCTACTGGTTTTCAATATTATTTTTATTTCTATTTAATGGTATTAAATAATTTTAAGTATCGTAATTACATATCCGATAAAAGCATTAAAATAACACATACTTTTTGCTTAATTCTCTATAGTTTGCAACCATTTTGGAAACATCATTTCTTGTTTATTTTTTGAAATGTCTCACTGTAATCACACATACACACATCCAGTATAAAATCAAAGAATTGATTTTTTTTTCTTAACCTCGGGTATAGGAACATATTGAAGCAAGACAGCCACATAGAGAAGATGTGACATGTTTTAATATGGCTCTCTGTGTTCTCAAAGTTCCAAATGGGGGCACACTGCTGCTAGTGACACTGTCTGAGCAAGGAAACGGCTTGTTGGATAAATGAAGCTCAAATTTCATCACTTGTTATTCACTCATCATTTAGGAATTTGGAAAGGTTTACAAAAAAATTCTATGTTACCATTAAAGAAATGCTTACACTTACTAGGTTCTCCTGGTTCCTAAAATAACTTCAACATCAACAGATACCGCTTCACCCTAAATTAAAAACTCAAATTAAATTAGTAGCCAAGAATCTTTCAACACTAGCTTTGGCCTTTATCTAGTATTCAGAAAAATCCATTTTCTTGCACAAGTGTGTCTTAAACATGTATTTTTTTTTTTCTCATAGTTTATAGTTGGCCTTCTTAACGTGACTAATAGTGTAAGTCCTGGACCTAAAAATTATCAAGAATTTATTGTATATCAAGAACTATGAGCTTTGCCTTACAAATGTTACCACCATTTTGTCAGCTTAACAATCCAAAATGCAGATTTTATTCACAACTTTAAAAAATAAATGAAAACTTAGGCACAAATTTAACTTTTGGGTTTCAGGACTCAACACATCTGTAACATGGCATCAAAATTTATTCTATAATCCATTTAATGTCACATTATGTCTAATTTTAAAGTCTCATAATCGGTCAATAAAATTTTCCTGTAGAATAATTGTGACATTTCATCCTAGGTACTTGCTTTTTTATGCTACTGCAAATTGTATGTTCTTCTTGCTTATATTTTTTAGTGCTTTACTGCTGTTTTATTAAAATCCAATTGATGTTTGTAGATTAATATTATTGGGTTTTTTTTTTTTTTTTGCATTCCTATTTGAAAGTCTTTAATTTCTTACTCTTTTTTTTGTGTGTGCTTCAGGTGAAAGTTTACAGCTTGATTTAGTTTCTCATACAAAAACTTATACACATTGTTATGTGACCCTAACTGCTACCCCAATAATGTGATAGCACACTCCTCTTTCCACCCTGGATTTCCCGTGTCCATTCAACCAGCTCATATCCATTTCTGCCTTCACATCTCGCCTCTGGACAGGAGTTGCCCACTTAATCTCCTGTATCTACTTGAACTAAGAAGCACAATTTTCTCAAGTATCATTTTATGTCTTATAGTCTGGTCTAATCTTTGCCTGAATAGTTGGCTTTGGGAATGGTTTTAGTTCTGAGTTAACACAGGGTCCAGGGGCCATGTCTCCTGGGGTTCCTCAGTCTCACACAGACCATTAAGTCTGGCCTTTTTGCTGGAATTTGAGTTCTGCATCCCACTTTTCTCCTGCTCCATCAGGGGCTCTCTGTTGTGTTCCCTGCCAGGGTGATTATTGGTGGTAGCGAGACACCATCTAGTTCTTCTGATTTCAGACTGATGGAGTCTCTTGTTTACGTGGCCCTTTTTATCTCTTGGGCTATGTTTTCCTTGCGTCTTTGGTGTTCTTCATTCTCTTTTGCTCCAGATCAGTTGGGACCAATTGATGCATCTTAGATGGCCACTCGCTAGCTTTTAAGACCCCAGACGCCACTCACCAAAGTGGTACGCAGAACATTTTATTAATAAACTTTGGCAAGCCAATTGACCTAGGTGTCCCCTGAAACCATGGTCCACAGACCCCTGCCCCTTTTATACTGTCTCTCGAAGTGTTTGCTTGTGTTCAAGAAACTTCTTAGCTTTTGGTTTAGTCCAGTTGTGCTGACTGCACTTGTATTGTGTTTTGTCCTTTCCTTTAGCTAAGATAATTCTTGTTATCTAGTTAGTGAATTCCCTTCTTCCTCTCTCCCCACCCTTGTAACCTTCAAAGAATGTTTTCTTCTCTGTTTAAACATTTTCTTGAGTTCTTATAATAGTGATCTCATACAATATTTGTCCTGTTGCTACTGACTAATTTCACTCAGCATAATGCCTTCCAGATTCATCCATATTATGAGATGTTTTGAGGATTCATCCTTGTTCTTTTTTGTTGTGTAGTATCCCATTGTGAGATATACCATAATTTGTTCATCAATTTATCTGTTGATTGGCACCTAGGTTGTTTCCATATTTTTCTGTTGTGAACAGTGCTGCAGTGAACATGGGTGTGCATATATCTATTCTTGTAATGGCTCTTGTTTTTCTAGGATATATTCCAAGGAGTGGGAATGCTGGATCATATGGTATTTCCATTCCTAGCTTTTTAAGGAAGAGCAAATCAATTTCCAAAGTGACTGTAACATTTTACATTCCCACCAGCAATGTATAAGTTTTCCAGTCTCTCCACAACCTCTCCAACATTTATTATTTTGTGTTTTGTGGATTAATGCTAACCTTGTTGGGGTGAGATGGTATCTCATTGTAGTTTTGATTTGCATTTTTCTAATGACTAATGATGGTGAGCATTTCCTCATGTATCTGTTAGCCACCTGAATGTCTTCTTTAGTGAAGTGCCTATTCATATACTTTGCCCATTTTTTAACTGGGTTGTCTTTTTATTGTTGAAAAAAAAAAAAAAAGTATTTTGTAGATTTTAGAGATTAGAGGCTGATCAGATTTGTCATAGCCAAAAATGTTTTCCCAGTCTGCAGGTTGTCTTTTTACTCTTTTGGTGAAGTCTTATGATGAGTGTAAATGTTTGATTTTTAGGAGCTCCCAGTTATCTAGTTTCTTTTCTGGTGTTTGTGCATTGTTAATAATGTTTCCTAATCTGTTTATGCCATGTATTAGGGCTCCTAACATTGTCCCTATTTTTTCTTCCATGATCTTTATTGTTTCAGATGTTATATTTAGGTCTTTGATCCATTTTGATATCGTTTTTGTGCATAGTGTGAGGTATGGGTCTTGTTTCATTTTTTTGCGGATGGATATCCAGTTATGTCAGCACCATTTGTTAAAGAGACTGTCTTTTCCTTATTTAACTGCCTTTGGGCCTTTGTCAAATATCAGCTGCTCATAGGTGGATGAATTTATGCCTGGATTCTAAATCCCGTTCCATTGGTGAGTGTATCTATTGTACCAGTAACAGGCTGTTTTGACTACTACAGCTGTATAATAGGTTCTACAATCAGGTTGTGGGAGGCCTTCCACTTTGTTCTTCTTTTACAGTAATGCTTTACTTATCCAGAGCCTCTTCCCTTTCCATATGAGGTTGGTGATTTGTTTCTCTATCTATATAAAAAACGTTGTTGGAATTTGCATCAGGATTGCATTGTATCTGTAGATCCCTTTGTCTAGATTGACATTTTCACAATAATGAGTCTTCCTATCCATGACCAAGGTATGTTTTTCCACTTATGTAGGACTCTTGGCTTCTTGCAGTGCTGTCTTGTAGTTTTCTTTGTATAAGTCTTTTATGTCTCTTTTAGATTTATTCCTATGTATTTAATCTTCTTGGGGGCTATAGTAAATGGTATTGATTTGGTGATTTCCTCTTTGAAGTTCTCTTTGTTGTTGTAAAGGAATCCAACTGATTTTTGTATGGCTATCTCATATCCTGATACTCTGCTGAAATCTATTAGTTCCAGCAGTTTTTTTCTGGATTCTTTGGAGTTTTCTGTGTACAAGATCATATCACCTGGAAATAGAGATACTTTTACTTCTTCCTTACCAATTTGGATGCCCTTTATTTCTTTATGTAGACTAATTGCTCTAGCTAGGACTTTCAGAACAATGTTGAATAAGAGTGATGACAAAGGGCATCCTCATCTGGTTCTGCTTCTCAAGGGGAATGTTTCAAACTCTCTCCATTTAGGGTGATGTTTGCTGTTGGCTTTATATGAATGCCCTTTATTATGTTGAGGCAATTCCCTTCTATTCCTATTTTGCTGAGAGTTTTTATCATGAGTGGGTGTTGGACTTTGTCAAATGCCTTTTCTGTATCAATTGATAAGATCATGTGGTTCTTGCCTTTTGTTGTATTTATATGATGGATTACATTGATTTTTTTCTAATGTCAAACCATCCCTGCATACCTGGTATGAATTCCATTTGGTCATGGTGAATTATTTTTTTGATATGTTGTTGAATTCTATTGTCTAGAATTTTGTTGAGAATTTTTGCATCTATATTTATGAGGGATATTGGTCTGTAATTTTCTTTTTTTGTGGTGTCATTACCTGGTTTTCATATCAAGGTTATGCTGGCTTCATAAAAGGACTTTGGGAGTATTCCATCCTTTTCTATGCTCTGAAATACCTTTAGTAGTTGTGGTGTTAACTCTTCTCTGAAACTTTCGTAGAACTCTGCAGTGAAACCCGAGGGGCAGGGCTATTTTTCTAGAAGTTTTTAATTACCTTTTAGTCTCGTCTTTGTTACAGGTTTATTTAGTTGTTCTACCTCCGTTTGTGTTAATTTAGGTAGATAGTGTGTTTCTAGAAATTCGTCCATTTCTTCTAGGTTTTCAAATATGTTAGAGTACAATTTTTCATAGTATTCTGTTGGGTCTGTTGTGATATAGCCCATCTCATTCCTTATATGAATTATTTTCTTCCACTCCTGTTTTTCTTTTGTCATTTTGTCTAATGGTTTATCAATTTTGTTGATCTTTTCAAAGAACCAGCTTTTGGTCTTGTTAACTGTTTCAATTGTTTTTCTATTCTCTATTTCATTTAATTCTGCTCTAATTTTTATTATTTGCTTTCTTCTGGTGCTCGAGGGCTTCTTTTGCTCCTCTTTTTCTATTTGTTCGAGTTGTAGGGTCAATATTTTGATTTTAGTCTTTTTTTTCTCTTTGGACGTGTGCATTTACTGCTATAAATTGACCTCTGAGTGCTGCTTTTGTCATGTCCCAAAGGTTCAGGTAGGATGTGTTTTCATTCGTATTTGATTCTATGAATTACTTTATTCCATCTTTAATTTCTTCTATAACCCAGCAGTTTTTGAGCAAGGTGTTGCTCAGTTTCCATGTATTTGATGTTTTTTTTTCCTTGTTTTTTCTGTTATTGATTTCCTCTCTTATGGCTTTATGGTCAGAAAAGATTTTTTGTAATTTTTCAATGTTTCGGATTCTGTTAAGCCTTGCTTTGTGGCCTAATATGTGGTCTATTCTGGAGAAAGTTCCATGCATGTTGGAAAAGAAAGTATACTTGGCTGCTGTTGGGAGGAGTGTTCCGTATATGTCTATGAGATTAAGTTGTTGGATAGTGGCATTTAGATCTTCTGTGTCTTTATTGAGCTTCCTTCTGAATGTTCTGTCCTTTACCAAAAGTGCTGTGTTGAAGTCTCCTACTATTAATGTGGAGCTGTCTATTTCACTTTTCAATGACTTTAGAGTTTGTTTTATATATTCTGGAGCCTTGTCATTCAGTACTTAAATATTTATTATGGTTATGTCCTCCTCATGTATTGGCCCTTTAATCATTATACAGCATCCTTCCTTATCTTTTGTGGTGGAATTTGTTTTTAAAGTCTGTTTTGTCAGAGATTAATATTGGCATTCCTGCTTTTTTTTGTTTGCTTGATATAAATATTTTTCCCATCCTTTGAGTTTTAGTTTGTTTGTGCCTTTAAGTCTAAGGTGTGTCCCCTGTAGGCAGCATATAGATGATTTTTTTTTTTTAAATCCATTCTGCCACTCTTTGTCTTTTTTATTAGTGCATTTAGTCCATTTACATTCAGCATAATTATTGATAGGTGTAAGTTTAGTGCTGCCATTTTGATATATTTTTGTGTGTGTGTCGTTGACAGTTTCTTTGTTCCACTTAATTTTCTGTGTTGAGACATTTTTCTTATGTATTTTCTTTTCATCTTTTTCATTGATGTTGATTTTGTAGTTGCTGAGTCTTTATGGTTTTCTTGTTTTTTATTTTGATGTGTAGGTTGGTTTCCTTTGTGGTCACCTTAATATTTACCTTTATTTTTCTGAGTTTAAACCAACCTTTTATTTCTTTATATCTCTTTGACTTCTCCCTATGAAAGATCTATCAGTACATTATTTAGTTCCTTTTTTTTAATGTTGTCATCTTTTAAAGTTTGACGTCTCTGTTTCCCTTTTTTCAGTGTTTTAGCTTTGATTTATTTTTGTGACTTCCCTATCTGGGTTGACATCTGGTTGCTCTGTACTTTGTTCTAGTCTTGCCTTGTTATCTGATGTTATTGATTTTCTAACTGGAGGACCCTTTTTAGTATTTCTTGTAATTTGTTTTGGTTTTGCAAATTCCCTAGAATTCTGTTTATATGGAAATGACCTAATTTCACCCTCATATTTGAGAGACAGTTTTGCTGGATATATAATTCTTTGCCGGCAATTTTTTTTTTCCTTAAAAGATTTATATATGTCATTCCATTGCCTTCTTGCCTGCATGGTTTCTATTGAGTAGTCTGAGCTTAGTCTTATTGACTCTCCTTTGCAGTTGACTTTTGGTTTATCCCTAGCCACTCTTAAAATTCTTTCTTTGTCTTTGGTTTTGGCAAGTTTGATTATAATATATCTTGGTGACTTTCTTTTGGGATCTACCTTGTGTGAGGTTTGTTGAGCTTCTTGGATAGATATCTTCACTTCTGTCACGATATCAGACAAATTTTCTGCTACCAAATCTTCAATAATACTCTCTGTATTCTCTGTTATCTCCAACTGTTGTGGTACTCGAATCACTCATACATTATTCCTGTTGATAGAGTCCCACATAATTCTTAGGGTTTCTTCATGCTTTTTAATTCTTTTGTGTGATTTTTCCTCAGATAAGTTGGTGTGAACTGTTTTATCTTGTCTCACTAATTCTGACTTCCATTGTCTCAATTCTGCTCCTATGACTTCATATTGAGTTGTCTGATTCTGAAATTTTATTGTTAATCTTTTGGATTTCTGTTTGCTGTCTCTCTATGGATTCTTGCATCCTGCTAAATTTGTCATTATGTTCTTGTATAACCTTCTTAAGTTCCTCTTTTGCTTTGCCTGTGTGTTCTTTGGTTTGTTCTTCATTTTGCCTGATCTTTTTGATCTCTTGAAGAGCTCTGTGTATTAATCTTTTGAATTCTACCTCTGGCAATTCTAAGAAATTATCTTCTTCTGGAAGGTTTCTCGTATCTTTGTTTTGGTGGCTTTCTGAAGCCATCATAACCTGCCTCTTTATGGGATTTGATATTGACTGTTGTCTCTGAGCCATCAATAGGTTATTATATTTATTTATTTTATGTTTGCTTACTGCATCATAGCTTCTTGTTTTGATATGCCCAAATAGGCTAGTCATGTGAGCTAGTTTATTATTGGTGTCTTTGAAACTCTCATGTCCTGTCACCAGAAGGTTAGTGTTGTTACTATGTATGTGAGCCAAGGATTCTATTTACTTTTCTTGTATGGATTCAGATCAGGTGTCCAGGTCTTCAGTCACTGAGTATGCGGTGCAGGATCTCACCTTCAGTCCCAGACAGCAAGAGTGATTGGAGTAAGCACAGGTATCTGGCTGGAGTAGAGGGTCATGTTCTGGTGGGTTGACAGCAGGGGGTTGACAGCTGCACTGAGTGTCTGGGTGAAAACTGTGTCCCTGTTTCCTAGAGCAAGTGGGTGGATGGGTTTTGCAGGCAGATTATGAGCATCCAATGCTGTTGGCTATAAGAACTGGGAGGCACCACTTATTCTTGGACCACTGTTGTGGGTCGTTAGGTGAAGTGGGTGGAGCCACCAGTCCTCAGGCCCCTAATGTGGGTAGGTGAGAACCCTGCTTAAAGGGCAGGGCAATGTCAAATATCACCAATCTGCCGCTCCCCCTTATAGCTGATGCAACTGAAAATAGACTTCAGGTATGTAACCTGTTGCACTGTTTTAAGGAGGGCCTACACTGCTGAAATCGGCCCACACAGGTCTATGTAGGGGTGAAAGCCATTCAAAGCCTGTGGACCCTTTATGCTCGTGCCTAGGCAAAGGTGCTGTGCCTGCCCTGAGTTCCCAGCATAGGGGATCTGGTAGATTATTTTTTGCTGTTTGTTAATTTGTTCCCTCTCCAAAGCCAGGAGAATGGCTCAGGGTGTGCAATGGTCTCTACTTCCAGTCCAGGGAGCTCAGCAGTCACTGAAGCTGGACCAGACCTGGAACAGGTAAATAGGAGTGGAGTACTTCCCAAATGGGGGAAGGATTTTTTGATCTGTGCTTTTTGTTAGACACTTGTACTTATCTTTGAGCACCATTTTTCCCTCTTTCTGGAGGTTTGAGCAGGCTCTCCACTGCTTGGTCTCTCTCGATGTGGGAAATGCCTCAACCCTCATGTGCCAGCCAATCAAGCCTACAGGATGCCAGTAATGACCAGGTCAGTTCTGGCAACTCCTAGCTGCTTCTGAACCATCTCTCCCTCCCCGTGTCACTCAGTCCGATTCCTCAACTCTGTCTTTGATCTTCAGTGCTCCTAGATTGTCATTTATAAGTGATTCACTTTTTCAGGGGGGAGAGGGGGATCTTTGCTGTAAGAAGGAGCACAGGAAGCATCTGACTACTCTGCCATCTTGGCCCCAGCCTCCTAATTTCTTACTCCTGCCTTACTAGGCTGACTACAACATTGGTGAATGGTTATAGATTATCCCTGCCTTGTGTCTGATTTTAAAAAATGCTTTTACACAGCTAGATTTTTGTGTGTAGAATTTTTTTTCTAATAGACATAATTTTCCATTTTCTAGTCCCAAATTACTAAATTTTTTTCATAAATTTTTAATGAATTCTTTATTTTACTCTGCACCTATTGAGAGGCTCAAATTTATGTTGTACTTAAGTTTTTTGTCATAAACTAGATTCATGTGTTTTTTGATATTATTGTATGCTAAGGAAGTTGTCAAACTGAACTTTTATTATCTTTGTATTTTTTATTTCTCTTCTTTCTAGTTGCATTTTATTTGCTAGTATTCTGGTTAGGATTTTTACATGTATATAAACAAATGTTTCTCTGTTGCATTGTGCTTATCTAATTATGGTATCAGGTATGTGCTGGCCTCATAGAATTCACTAGGAAGTAGGCTTTTTCTATTGTCTGGAAATGTTTAATAAGATTGAGATGATTTGCTGCTTGAAGTCAATAATACTGTCTTTTTGGAAATACTTTTAACTCTATACATGTCTTTTGTTATTGCTGTTGCTTGTTTGTTTTTTAGTGTATTGAAGGACTGCTTAAACCAAACCAAACCAGTTGCCCTTGAGTCAATTCCATATCATGGTGACTTTACGTGTTTCAAGACAGAACTGTAATCCATACTTAGGTACTTATATTTCTCTCCAAGCCAGAAAATTTGTGGCTTTTCTACTAGTGCCCCTACTGCCAACTGGCATATGCTAGTCAATGGTGCTTACCTGTTGCCTTCAAATTTGTTCCTACTCATAGTGTCCCTATAGGACAGAGTAGAACTGTTCCATAGGATTTCCGAAGAGCAGCTGGCTAATTGGAACTGCTGACATTTTGGTTAGCAGCTGAACTCTTAACCCCTGCACCACCAGGACTCTCAGGTTAAATTCTGCAAAAGAAAACCAGTAACTAATCACAGATGCCCTTCTTCTCCTCTGTGTATATACTCCCTGACAGTCTCCTTTCCCTGTCCACTCTCTAGTGCCTTTGGCTGTTTATTTTTTCACATTATGTCCAGGTTTTATACCTGTTTTCTGCAGGGGTTTAATCTAGTCATTTATTTTTATAATCTCTAATTACTGAGCATTAGTTCTTAACTTCATTTTCTATTTCATTGATTTGAATCTTACATTTATTATATCTTTTCTCCTTTTTTATCTGTTATTCTTTTTCTAGCTTCTTGCTTTATTAGGCTAATTCATTTTTTGTTTTCTTATTTCCTGATTATTTAAGAATAAACTTTTATGGGAAGCTTCTTAGTAGCCTTGTTGTGTAATTTTGGCTACAAACATTTGCTTTTTTTAATGTCCTTCACTTCTAAGTACTTTAGAATTTCCATCTGTTTTTTCCATAACCAATACATTATTTAAAAATGTAGTTTTACATTTAAAAGCATATGTTTTTTTTAACATTTATCATTTTCTTACTAACTTCTAACTTGATATGCTGTCAATGATATTTAATCCTAAACATTCTACTCTTCAAAATTAAATATTTCATTTCTTAAAACTTCTAACTCTGTATGCTTTATATGATATCTATTCTATACTATTTGGAGTGATTTACTTTATGGCCTAGTGTGTGACAACTTCTGTAAATATTCCATTTTTGATTGAGAAGAATGAGTATTCTCTAAGTGTTGACACAGAACTCTATATTTCCACTCATTAGGTTAAACTTGTTCATTCTTTGTTGATATTCAAACCTTTTCTACCTCTGCTGTTTTTTTTTTTTTTTTTTTTTGCCTAACGCAGTTCTTGACATTTAAGAAACTTGTGTTATTATTTCCTGCTGATAGTGATTTGTTATTTTCTCATAGTAGGTCACTCAATTGTTCTCTGCATTCTTTGGATACTTACGTGGTTAACATTGCAGCGTCATTTTGGTGAAGTTAATCTGTTAACACCTCCTTACGACTCTTTGTTTCTAAAGATATTTGCTGCATTATCTGCTATTAATTTTATCATACTAGTTTTCTTTTGTTTAGAATTAGGCAGATATTTTTTATTCTCCCTGTCATTTTACTTTTACACTACTTCTTTTTTTGTTTTATGTGTGTTTCTTAAGACTAAAAGTTACTGGATTATTTTAAGCCAATTTGATAATCTCTGTCTTTTAACTGGAAAATATGATTTGTTCATATTTGTCTGATTATTGAAATATTTAGAATTTTTTACCAACTTACTTTGTATTTCAATCTCACTTTTTCTATATATATATTTGCTTTCAATATTTTTCAAACTTTAGAATAGTTTTATACTTACAGAAAAATTAGAAAAAGTAGTAGAGCGCTTTCATGTGCCTCACATCCATTTTCCTCCAATAAAATTTTTATATTAGTAAAAATCTGTTACAATTAGCAAGCTAATATTAATACATTACTACTAGCTACGAAAATACAGTTCATATTTATTTGGATCTCTTAATTTTTACCTATTTTCCTTCTGCTGTCCCAGGATTCCTTCCAATACACCAAATTTTATCTAGTCTTCTTAACCCTTTCTTGGTTGGGACAGCCTCTCAGACATCCTCTGTATTTAATGATTTAAATAGCTTGAGGAATACTGGTTAGATATTTTTGAGAATGTCCCTCAGGAGTTTGTTGTTGTTGTTTGTTTTTTCTCATTATTAGTCTTGGATTATTATTCTTATTATCATTTTTGGTAGAAAGACCACAGATTTCACCACTTCATATCAAGGTTACATGTTATTAACATGACTTAATACTACTGATGTTGACTTTGATCACCTGGCTGAGGCAGTGTTTGTCTGGTTTCTCCACTATTAAGTTACTCTTTGTCCCTTCTTTCTATACAACAGCATTGTGGTGTAGTGGTTAAATACTTGGCTGCTAACCAGTTCGAACCCAGTAGCTGTTCCATGGGAGCAAAAAGGTGAGAGTCTGCTTCCATAAAAAGATTTATAGCCTTGGAAACTCTACGGGGGCAGGTCTACTCTGTCCTATAGGGTCACTATGAGTTGAAATCAGCTGGGTGGCAACGGATTTAGTTTTGGGTGCCATACTGCACTCTTTAGAAGGAAGTCACTATGTATAGCTCACATTAAAGGAGTGGGGAGTTAGGCTTTATTTATATTTCTTTTTGATTAAACTTTAACCACCACAACAAAATTGAGTACAAGTATTTTTCTCCTGTCATGATAAGAAATTTTGGACATGTAAATATTTCTTGGTTTCACTCATGCTACCACATATCGCATGTCTATTTTCTAGAATTTCCTTTGGCCTTAGCTGATTATTTATTTTCCTGTCTAAATATGCTCAGTATTGTTTTTTTAAGACAAAAGGATAGGTGGAATAATTTTTTTTTTAATTTTAATGAAATATAATACACTTTGAGAGCTCATCCCACATTTATCTGTGCCATAGTTATGTTTGCTATGAGTTGGCATTGACTCGAGAGCAGTGGGTTTGGTTTTTTTTGTATGCTTATGTTGTTTTTTCAAAGAATGAATTTTAAGTAGCATGTAGTGCCATGATCTCAGTGCACTAAATGGATCATGAACATGAAAATAAATTAGATATCAGCAAGTAGTGTTTTAGACAAAAATGCTATGATTTCTATTTTTCTCTAAGACTCTACTTGCTGACATTAATTTATTTTCATGTTCATGATCCATTTTGTGCATCGAGATCATAGAACTGCATATTATTTAAAACCCAGTCTTTAAAATTGAGATTCATAAGGGGTCTTTAAATTTTGACGGTCTGAAGAAGTTATTGTATTACAGTTCAATGGTCTGAGTTATATACACTAATTGAAGGGATGAGTGAAAAATGAGTTCTGACAGATATCCTTAGTTTTGAGTTCTTGCAGCCAATTTTAGGATAGCAAAAATAGTTCCACTCATAGAATTTATGAATGAGCTTGACATACAGAAGATACTTTTTGATTAAAGTTATTGTTTACATGTATAGGATTTTAAGTTTTTTTTAAAAAAAATTTTTCCTGTGAATTTTGTCCTAAACCAATCTTATAAATCTGAATCACTCCACAAAGTCCTTAACCAGATCCTAAAATAACAGTTGAGTCATTTCTTGTGAGTTCTCAACTTAGGTTTTGGTTTGAAAATTTGACTCAACTACTTCATTTCTGTTAGTCCCCTAATTCAACTCAAATTGTCTTCACTTCAGCTTCAAAAATTTATTTTGGTTCCTAATTGCTCTTGTGTGATGATTGATTAACTTAAATTCATTTTAACTGATTAAATCTCCAATAATTACTCTGTATGAATGAAATAAGTTTGAACTTACAATAAGTCAGGAGGAAAAAAATTTATAAAATTAAGCTGTTATTTTCCTCAATTTTGAGATACAAAATTATTTGACATTGTCTGTGCTGTGATAGAAGTGTGGGATTCATATAAAATAGGGAAAATGTGTTTTAATTATTTAATCATCATAGGATCCATTTAAAATATTAGAAACGTTTATACATAAAAGTAAAATTTTCCTTTGATTCTCAAATTGAACTAAGCTCTCCTCATTTCACTGGAATAAAGTGGACAATATAGTGGACAGTAAACTGTGATTTTTGTGCTTACTCAATTATTTTCTGAACTATATTTTTACTTTTAAAGCTGCATTATTTATCTTAGACTGTAATCAAATTGGAAACCCTGGTGGCGTAGTGGATAAGTGCTATGGCTGCTAACCAAGGGGTAGGCAGTTCAAATCTGCCAGGCGCTCCTTGGAAACTCTATGTTCTGTCTTATAGGGTCGCTATGAGTCAGAATCGACTCGATGGCACTGGGTGGGTAATCAAATTACTTTTTTTGTTAGGGTTAATTTGGAAATAAAAATCTATTTTGTAAAAAGTTTTTAAGTACAATTTCATATTTTGAAATTAAAACAATAGCAACAAATCAAAATGATTCTAATATCATACAAGTGGTACAAATATTTCCTCAAATGTATTAAGAATTAACAAACATATTCAGTAATTGGCTGCACTAGATTCAATCTTTCCTCATGCACAGCCATCTATATATCACACGAACTACTACAAAGTGAATTGGTAACTGATTTTTTGGTTCATTTTAATTACAAACTAGGTAATGGCAATCGCCTTCTGAAAAGAATAACAACAAAAACAATGAAATAATACCAAAGAAAACATCAAAATCTTGATGTAGTCTCTGGTTTATGTGGTCCTTTCTGTCTCTTGGGCTCATAATTACCTTGTGTCCTTGGTGTTCTTCATTCTCCTTTGGTTCAGGCAGGTTGAGACCAATTGATGCATCTTAGATAGCTGCTTGCTAGCATTTAAGACCCCAGATGCCACTCTCCAAAGTGCATTGCAGAACAGCTTCTTAATAGATATTATTATGCCGATTGACTTAGATGTCCTCTAAAACCGTAGTCCCCAAACCCATGTCCCTGCTACTCTGGCCTTTGAAGCATTCAGTTTATTCAGGAAACTTCTGTGCTTTTGGTTTAGTCCAGTTATGCTGACCTTACCATTATTGTGTATTGTCTTTCCCGTCACCTAAAGCAGTTCTTCTCTACCATCTAATTACTGAATATCTCTCTCCCACCCCCTTCTAGTAACCATCAAAGAACACTTTCTTCTCTGTTTAAACTATTTCTCGAGTTCTTATAATAGTGGTCTTGCACAATATTTGTCCTTTTGCAACTGACTAATTTCACTCAGCATAATATCTCCCAGGTTCCTCCATGTTATGAAATGTTTCACAGATTCCTCACTGTTCTTTATCAATGCGTAGTATTCCATTGTGTGAATATACCATAATTTATTTATCCTTTCATCCATTGATGGGCACCTTGGTTGCTTCTATCTTTTTGCTGTTGTAAACAGTGCTCCAATGAACATGGGTGTGCATATATCTGTTTGTGTAAAGGTTCTTATTTCTCTAGGATATATTCCAAGGAGTGAGATTGCTGGATCCTATGGTAGTTCTATTTCAAGCTTTTTAAGGAAGCGCCAAATCAATTTCCAAAGTGGTTGTACTATTTTACATTCCAACCAGCAGTGTAGAACTGTTCCAATCTCTCCACAGCCTCTCCAACATTTATTATTTTGTGTTTTTTGGATTAATGTCAGCCTTGTTGGAGTGATATGAAATCTCATTGTAGTTTTGATTTGCATTTCTCTAATGGCTAATGATCTTGAGCATTTCCTCACGTATGTTAGCTACCTGAATCTCTTCTTTAGTGAAGTGTCTGTTCATATCTTTTGCCCATTTTTTAATTGGGTTGTCTTTTTGTAGTTGAGTTTTTGCAGTATCATGTAGAAATTACGAATCAGGCACTGATTGGAAATGCCATAGCTAGAAACTTTTTCCCAGTCTGTAGGTTGTCTTTTTACTCTTTTGGTGAAGCCTTTGGATGAGCATAGGTGTTTGATTTTTAGGAGCCCCCAGTTATCTAGTTTTTCTTCTGCACTGTTAGTTATGTTTTGTATCCTGTTTAGGCCATGCATTAGGGCTCCTAACATTGTCCCTATTTTTTCTTCCATGATCTTTATCATTTTAGATTTTATATTTAGGTCTTTGATCCATTTGGAGCTCGTTTTTGTGCATGGAGTGAGGTATGCGTCCTGTTTCATTTTTTTACAGATGGATATCCAGTTATGCCAGCAGCATTTGTTAAAAAGACTGTCTTTTCCCCATTTAGCTGTTTTGGGGCCTTTGTCAAATATGAACTGCTCATATGTGGATGGATTTATGTCTGGATTCTCAATTCTGTTCCATTGGTCTATGTATCTGTTGTTGTACCAGTGCCAGGCTGTTTTGACTACCGTGATGGTGTAATAGGTTTTAAAATCAGGTAAAGTACGGCCTCCCACTTTGTTCTTCTTTTTCAGTAATGCTTTACTTTTCTGGGGCCTCTTTCCCTTCCGTATGAAGTTAGTGATATTTTTCTCCATCTCACTAAAAAATGTCATTGGAATTTGGATCAGAATTGCATTAAATGTATAGATTGCTTTGGTAGAATAGACATTTTTATAATGTTTAGTCTTCTTATCCATGAGCAAGGTATGTTTTTCTACTTATGTAGGTCCCTTTTGGTTTCTTACACAAGTGTTTTGTAGTTTTCTTTGTATAAGTCTTTTACATATCTGGGAAGATTTATTCCTAAGTATTTTATCTTCTTGGGGGCTACTATAAATGGCATTGATTTGGTGATTTCCTCTTCAATGTTCTTTTGTTTGGTGTAGAGGAATCCAACTGATTTTTGCACGTTTCTCCTGTATCCCAATACACTGCTGAACTCTTCTATTAGTTTCAGTAGTTTTCTGGAGGATTCCTTAGGGTTTTCTGTGTATAAGATCATGTCATCTGCAAATAGAGATACTTTTACTTCTTCCTTGCCAATCTGGATGCCCTATATTTCTTTGTCTAGCCTAAATTACTCTGGCTAGGACCTCCAGCACAATGTTGAATAAGAGCAGTGATAAGGGGTATCTTTGTTTTATTTCCCAATCTCAAGGGGAATGCTTTCAGCATCTCTCCTTTTAGGATGATGTGGGCAATTGGCTTTATATAAATGCCCTTTATTATGTAGACAAATTTTCCTTCTATTTCTATCTTGCTGAGAGTTCTTATCATGAATGGGTGCTGGGCTTTGTCAAATGCCTTTTTCTGCATCAATTGATAAAACCATGTGATTCTTGTCTTTTGTTTTATTTATATGATGGATTACATTAATTGTTTTTCTAATGTTGAACCATCCCCTGCATACCTGGTATGAATCCCACTTCATCATGGTGAATTATTTCTTTGATATGTTGTTGAATTCTGTTGGCTAGAATTTTCTTTAGATTTTTGCATCTAGGATCATGAGGGATATAGATCTGTAATTTTCTTTTTTTGTAGTATCTTTACCTGGTTTTACCTGGTCTTGGTATCAGGGATATGCTGGCTTCATAGAATGAGTTTGAAAGTATTCTTTCCTTTTCTATGCTCTGAAATACCTTTAGTATTAGTGATGTTAACTCTTCTCTGCAAGTTTGGTATAACTCTGAAGTGAAGCCATCAGGGCCAGGGCTTTTTTTTTGTTGGGAGTTTTTTGATTAACTTTTCAGTCTCTCCTTTTGCTATGGGTCTATTAGTTGTTCCACCTCTGTTTGTGGTCTTTTAGGCAGGTAGTCTGTTTCTAGGAATTCATCCATTCTTCTAGGTTTTCAAATATGTTAGAGCAGAATTTTTCATAGTAATCTGATATGGTTCTTTTAATTTCATTTTGGTCTTTTGTAATATCACCCATCTCATTTCTTGTTCGGGTTATTTGCTTCCTCTCCTGTTTTTCATTTGTCCGTTTGGCCAGTGGCTTATCAATTTTGTTGATATTTTCTAAAAAAATAGCTTTTGGTCTTGTTAATTCTTTGATCTGTTTTTCTGTTTTCTATTTCATTTAGTTCTGCTCTAATTTTTATTATTTTTTTTTTACTTCTGATGCTTGAAGTTTTCCTTTGTTGCTCTTTTTCTGTTTGTTCATGTTGTAGGGATAATTCTTTGATTTTGACCCTTTCTTCTATTTGGATGTGTGCATTTATTGATAAAAATTGAGCTCTGAGCACTGCTTTCACTGTGTCCCAAAGGTTCTGATAGGAAGTGTTTTCATTCTCATTGGATTTTCTGAATTTCTTTATTCCATCCTTAAAGTCTTCTATAATCCAGTCTTTTTTGAGCAGGGTATTGTTCAGTTTCCAAGTGTTTGATTTCTTTTCCCTGCTTTTTCTGTTATTGATTTCCACTTTTATGACCTTATGGTCAGAGAAGATGCATTGTAATATTTCAATGTTTTGGATTCTGCTAAGGCTTGCTTTATGACCTAATATGTGGTTTATTCTAGAGAATGTTCCATGTTACTAGAAAAGAAAGTGCACTTGGTTGCTGTTGGGTGGAGTGTTCTATATATGTCTACGAGGTCAGGTTGGTTGGTTGTGGCATTTAGATCTTGCATGTCTTTATTGAGCTTCTTTCTGGATGTCCTGTCCTTCCCCGAAAGTGGTGTGTTGAAGACTTCTACCATTATTGTGGAGCGGTCTATCTCACTTTTCAATTCTGATAGAGTTTATTTTATGTATCTTGCAGCCCTATCATTGGGTGCATAAATCTTTAATATGGTTATATCTTCTTGGTGTATTGTCCCTTCAATCATTATATACTGTCCTTCTTTCTGTTTTATGATGGATTTAACTTTGAAGTCTATTTTGTCAGAAATTAATATTGCCACTCCTGCTCTTTTTTGATTGTTGTTTGTTTGGTATATTTTTTCCATTCTTTGAGTTTTAGTTTGTTGTGTCTCTAACTCTAAGATGTGTCTCTTGTAGGCAGCATATAGACGGATCTTGCTTTTTAATCGATTCTGCCTCTCTCTGTCTCTTTATTGATGCATTTAGTCCATTTACTTTCAGCGTAATTATGGATAAGTATGAATTTAGTGCTATCATTTTGATGTCTTTTTTTGTGTGTGTTGTTGACAGTTTCTTTTTCACACTTAATTTTATGTGCTGAGTGATTATCTTTATATGTTGTCCTTTCCTCATATTTGTTGTTGTTGATTTTGTTTCTGCTGAGTCTCTATTTTTTTCCTGTATTTTATTTTGATATGTAGGATAGTTTGTCTCCTTTGTGCTTACCTTATTATTTACACCTATTTTTCTAAATTTAAACCTAATTTTTATTGTTTTGTATCGCCATATCTTCCTCTCCATATGGAAGATCTATGACTACATTTCTTAGTCCCTCTTTATTGTTTTAATGTTGTCTTCTTTTACATAATGACATTAGCGTTACCATGTTTTGAGTGTTTTTTTTAATCTTGCTTCATTTTTTTGATTTCCCTGTCTGGGTTGACTTCTGATTGCTCTGCCCAGTGTTCTAGTCTTGGGATGATACCTGATATCATCGATTTTCTAACCAAACTGTCTCTTAAACATGAAGGTGAAATTAGGACATTTCCAGATAAACACAAGTTTAGGAAATTTGTAAAAACCAAACCAAAACTACAAGATATAAATAAAAATATAGGCTTAAAAATGATGTTTAAGAACCAAGAAAATAAGTCCATGTGAAATGGTGAAAACCTATATGCTAATTTTTATTAAAATTTATATATAAAAAAATTTGTATGCTAATTTTTAATTAAACTTCTCTTTGGAGAAATATTTTTATCTCACATATTGACAAATGTATTTTTTAAAAATGAAGGAACTTATTTTTAACTAGCTATTTCCTTCCAGTATTCTACTTTGTTTTTTTTTTTTTTTTTTTGACAGCTGTGGTGTCATTTAGTGAAGTGCTAATTCCTGTGCATTAATGGTCATGATGGCCAAAGAGTTAATGCCCTTCCAGAAGTGCTGACTTACTTCCAGTCATCAGTGACTGCACTGAAGGAATTTAGCCGAATGTGGTTGCAATTATAGACTAAGTGGTTCTTAAACGAATAACTCTTCCATGACAAACGTTTGACAAATAACTATTCTCACGCCTCGTCCACAGCACATTATAAACCCACAAACTTCAGCTTGATTTCTCTACTAGCTCATCCTTGGGAGAATAAAGAACCAGATTGCACCATTTAATAGCCCTTCCTTACCGACCTTATTGTCTATGAGAAGATGTGGGAAGAGTCATTCCACATACAACTGAAGGCTTTTGACCCTTTTATTGCTATTTTATGACCACTTACTTGAATAATTTCAGAGGTTATTCCCTCTGCTGAAATGTGTAGAGATTACAGTTTATATACTTTACAGTGACACAGGTGAGCCAAGCAAGGGCCTAAGACAAGGCATTCAGAGTCAAATTATGTCTATCTCCAAAAACTTTTGCCCACCAGTGCAGTCATCATTAGATTTTTCTTCCATTGAATCATTTTCTGTTCCCTACTTTCTCAATTTGACTGTGAAGTGTACAGTTCCATAGTAGAAGGTAGAATATACTTTTAGTTTGGACAACAAAGGTTATTTTACAACTGCTGGCATTTGTGAGAAATCCTGGCAATGGATATATGAATGTCAATTTCTGGCTGTCTGTTCTCTATCTTCTTACACCTAAATCAACTTCACCACTGGTACTGTTGTGTAAACATTTTCAAGTGCAATATAATACAATATGTATTTAAACTCAGCAAGGAATACATTTTAAATTTTTAACATAATTAGGAAATATTCATCAGAACTCTTTAAAAGTTTCATTTTCTCACACTAAAATACAATATATGGCTGAATAACATATATCATCTTTTTTCTTTTACATATATAACTATAATTTGAAATGCTGTTTTTTATTGAGTGATTTTTATATTTCCTAGTGTATTATAGAAAAAGTAAATAATTTTTAAAATAAGATACTCCTGTTGTTATTGTGAGGTGTCTTTGAGTTGATTCTGATTCATAGCGACCCTATGTGCAAGAGAATGAAACACAACCTGGTCCTGCACCATCCTTATTATCGTTGCTATGTTTGAGCCCATTGTAGCAGCAACTGTGTCCATCCATCTCATTGGGCGTCTTCCTCTTTTTCACTGATCCTCTACTTTACCAAGCATGATGTACTTTTCCAGGGATTAGTCCCTCCTGAAAACTTGTCCCAAGTACTTGAGATGAAGTCTTACCACCCTCTCGTCTAAGGAGCATTCTAGCTCTACTTCTTCCAAGACAGATTTGTTTGTTCTTCTGGAAGTCCGTGGTATATTCAATATTCTTTGCTAACATCATAATTCAAAGGCATCAGTTCTTTGGTTTTCCTTATTGATGGCCCAGCTTTTGCATAAATATGAGGCTATTGAAAATACCATGGCTTGAGTCAGGCTCATCTTAGTCCTCAAAGTGCCATCTTTACTTTTTAACATTTTAAAGAAAACTTTGGCAGCAGATTTGCCCAATGCAATATGTCATTTGGTTTTTTGACTGCTGCTTCCATGATTGTGAATCCAAGGAAAATGAAATACTGGACAACTTCAATACGTTCCCCATTTATCATGATCTTTCTTATTGGTCCAGTTGTGAGGATTTTTTGTTTTCTTTATGTTGAGGTGTAATCCATACTGAAGGCCGTAGTCATTGATCTTCACCAGTAAGTGCTTCAAGTCCTCTTGGTTTCACCAAGCAAAGTTGTGTCATCTGGGTACTGCATATTGTTAATGAGTCTCTTCTTCCAACCCTGATGCCCATGCCTCTTCATATAGTCCAGCTTCTTGGATTATTTGCTCAGCATTCAGATTGAATAAGTTTGGTGAAAGGATGCAGCCTGGACACACACATTTTTTTTTTTTTTTAAATTTTAAACCAACCAGTGTCCACTTGTTCTGTCTGAGTGACTGCCTCTCTGTCTATATACAGGTTCTGCATGAACACAATTAAGTATTCTGGAATTCCCATTCTTTGCAATTTTATCCATAATTTGTTATCATCCACACAATCAAATGCCTTTTCGTAGTCAATAAAACACAAGTAATCTTTCTGATATTCTCTGCTTTCAGCCAAAATCCATCTGACATCAGCAGTGATATCCCTTGTTCCATGTCCTCTTTTGAATCCTGCTTGAATTTCTGGCAGTTCCCTGTAGATGTACTGTTGCAACTGCTTTTGAATGATCTTCAGCAAAATTTTACTTGCATGTAATATTAATGATATTGTTCAATAATTTCCACATTCTGTTGGATCACCTTTCTTTGGAACAGGTACAAATATGAGTCTCTTCCAGTTGGTTGACCAAGTAGCTGTCTTCCAAATTTCTTGGCATAGATGAGTGAAAATTTCCTGTGTTGCTTCTGTGTGTTGAAACATCTCAATTGGCATTCCTTCAATTCTTGGAACTACGCTTTTTTTCCAGTTCATTTAGTGCATCTTGGACTTCTTCCTTCAGTACCTTCAGTTCCTGATCATATGCTACCTCCTCAAATGGCAGTGCATCAACTAATTCTTTAAAGTCATAAAATTCGAACATGTTCTCATCCTATACATACACACTGTCAACTGGATGATTCTTTCTCCTACAGTGAAATTTTCTCCCAATAAAAATTACTGTTTTCTGCTGTTGGCACCTCTGATCTAACCCAAAATTTTCCTCTTCATTAGCCACTGATGATGTTCTTCTTCTTTGTTTACACTATGTAGATTATTAAGTTTCTTCTCAGGTAATCTCAATACTGTACGTACTCTTACTATTTCCCTACCATTACAATGTCTGTGTCTAAACTGGTTAGTTTAGTCATTTTTTTCTATAAGAATTGAAATTGAAAAAAATAATAATAAAATCATGACTAAACTTTTATACATTTTTTTAACTTTTTGATTCAAGTATATATAACATATGTAGAAGAATTACACAGAATGTAAATTTACAGTTCAGTAAATAATCAAATAGTGAACACATCTATGCAACCACTACTCAGGCCAACCCTCCAAAAGATACTTGTTATGTCTTCTCTTATTTCTACCCCTCCATTTTCCCAAGCCTAAACTTCTCATACATACCACAATTTTACTTTTAAAAACTCTTTATGAATGAAACATACAAGATGTGTTACTTTATGTCTTATTTCTTTGGTTCAATATTTTGTTTGAGATTCATCTACACGCATAATCTTGTATGCATAGCTTTTCATTCATTTCCTTTATAGTAAAATACGAATATATGATAATTTATTTATGTATCCCACTATTGATAACTTTCTGTTCTTTCCAGTTTTGTGCTGTTTTGAATAACGCTGCCATGAACTTCTAGTGCATATATTTTGTTGCACAAGCACTTTCAGTTCTGTGAGACATATGCCTAGGAACAAAATTGTGATATCATAGGGCATGCATTTGTTCAACTTTATTAGAATTATCAGACAGTTTTCCAAAATGGTGGTGAACATTTGTATTCCCACCACTGTGTATGAGAGTTCCTGCTGCTCTATGTCCTTGCCAACACTTAGTATTGTCCTTCCTTTAAAAAAAAATTATTAAAGTATATCATACTTCATAAAAATTGTACAAATATTACATGTCATTATGGATAGATATAACAACAACATTTTACTATGAAAACAGTGCTCTTGCCTGCGACTGAAAGGTCATTACACTCTCTGTCACTTGGGGTTGCTATGGGTCGAAATTGAATTGACAGCACCTAAAAAAAAAAAAAAAATTGACCACCACGGAAACCCTGGTGGCGTAGTGGTTAAATGCTACAGCTGCTAACCTAAAGATTGGCAGTTCAAATCCACCAGGCACTCCTTTGAAACTCTATGGGACAGTTCTACTCTGTCCTATAGGGTCGTTATGAGTCAGAGCCAACTCAACAGCAACAGGTTTTGTTTCGGATTTTTATGAACACCGCTACCACCAACAACAATTTAAAACTTATATATGACTGAAGTGCATCAAATAGTCAATTTGAAAGCCTAAAATATAAATATGAATAAGAACTTATCTGTGTTCTTGAAGGAGAAACATAATAAACTACTCATCACATAAGAAGCTAAGTCATAGATAAGCAGAATTACCGACACACTTATAAAGGCGTACTAAAGAGTTTTATAAGGAAAGATTGGGCTCTTAATATTTTGAACACCCAGCTATGCTTTGTAAAGGATAAATAAGATTGCAAAGAAGATACACCCATTGCCATTAAGCTGATTCTGACACAACCATATAGGACAGAGCAGAACTGTCCCATAGGACTTCCAAGGCTGTAAATCTTTATGGAAGCAGACTGTCACATGTTTCTCCCATGAAGCAAATTGTGGGTTTGGTGGGTTTTTACCACCTGCCTTTAGGTTAACAGCTGAGTGCTTAACCACTATGCCAGCAAGGCTCCTTGTGAAGAAGATATACAGGGTATTTTAAAATATATATATTTTATTGTGTTTTAATGAAATTTTACACAGCAAACTGTTCCCTATTTAACAATTTTTTTTTTTTTTTTACAAATTGTTCTGTGACACTGGTTACAATTTTCACAATGTATTAGCATTCTGATTATTTCCATTATGTTTGTTGTTCGTTGACCTAGCTTCCCTTTTCTTCCTTGCCTTCTCATCTTTGCTTATGGGTAAATGTTGACAATGTTGACCATTTGGGCTCATATTTTTGATTATTTAAGGGAGCACATTACTCAAGGGTGATATTGTTTATTTTAGAAGCCAATCTATTATTTGGCTGAAAGGCAGGCTCCAGAAATAGCTTCAGTTTCAAGTTCAAAGGGTATCTTAGAAGAATAGTCTTGGGGTTTCCTCTAGTCTCTATTGGCACAATAGATCTAGCAACTTTAGGAATTAGAATTTCATTCCATATTTTTCTCCCATTCTATCCAGGACTTTCTAATGTGTCCCTCTTCAGAACCGTCAATAATTGTAGTTGGGCACCATCTAGTTCTTCTGGTCTTATGTTAGAAAAGGCCATGGTTCCTGTGGGCTATTAGTACTGTGGATTGTTTTCTAATTTGATCTTTTGGTTTACTTTTGCTCCAGATCAAAAGTTTTGTCTTAGATAGCTTCTCCCAAGTTTTTAAGACCCCAGGCACTACTCACCAAACTAGGATGCATATCATATTTTTATGAACTTTGTTATGCCAATTGACTAAGTTGTCTTACAAGACTATGGTCCTAAGCCTTTTTAACCTGGTAAACGAATACTGTGAGTTGTTTAGATATGTCTAGGATGTCTCCATAACTGTGCCCCTTATGTGCTTTATTATAGGGTATTTTAATTACATAAAAGTGCACATGCAGGTAGAAACAACCAAAATGTCCACCAACAGGTGAAAGAATAGAAAAATTGTATGTATACACAATACAATATTATGCAGCTGTAAAGAGAAATGAAGCTCTGATGCATGCCATAACATGAAAGAACTTTTAAAACATCATGCTGAGCAAAATAACTCAGTTGCCAAAGGACAAATACTGTATGATCTCACTTGTATAAAATAAGCAATACTTAGAAACCAAATTACCAGGGATGGAGGGGAGGGGGAAAGAAGTTTTTGTTTGGGAGGCATTACTTTGTTAATTGTGGTGGGATGTTTCGTATAAGGATATCAATAATGGTGGGACAACATGAAAAATGTAATCAACGCCATTGAGTTGTGAATGTGGAAGTTGTTGTTTGACAGCTGTTTTGGTGTGTAAGTTTTCACCACATATAAAAATGAAGAAAAGAAAAACTATGCATGCAAAAAAAAAAAAAAAGTAGATAAAACATAGCATGCTAAGGATCAGGAATTAATCTCAATAAATGAAATTAATCCTAATACTGAAGTGAAATGTAAGGGTGTGGTAAATGAGGCTAAATTTGTAAAGTTATAGTCCAGGTGATGGAACGGTCTTAAGCATTCTAATGAAGAGATTAGTTTATTTTCCTATAGAAGACACCAAGGAGAGAAATTGATAACATCATTAATATTTATTTAATTAATTTTTAGGTAACTAAATATCTAATACTTGAGATTAAACCTTTTTTTAAAACCTAATATTCATAATAAGTGATTAAAAAACTAATCCTATACACCACTTATTTTGTTCAAATAATATTGAAAGATATTTCCTTTCTGTTTTCTTCATTAATAATGGAAAAATATATCTCACCTACATAATTTGTGAGCAGATTCACCAACAGGATTATTTTATCAAAAATCTGATTACTTTTTCTGTCAATATAAATTCCAAAAAATTTTCAGAAAAAAGCATCCTTTTAAAGCTTCAGAGATTTTATATGATTTGAAACATTGTCAAGATGAGTAATATTTCAATGCAGGTCTGAATTTGTTTTGAACACTGATTTATCTCTCCAGGTGGCCTTTTCTTTCTCCTGTTTTATATTGTGATTGCTTGTGCACCCATTTTATTTCTTCAACTTGATTATTAGACTGACACTGCATAGTTTTAAATCTTTGTTTATTTACTGTAGTTTCTAGTAAAAAGTCCTGGGCTTTGCTTATTTTATTTCAATGAGACACACACTCGAGATCATCATTTATAAAAATGATATAATCCTTAATTTATACACATGAATAGTTCCCAGTTATAGTTCCCAATTTATGACATATTTGACTCACAATGAACTGTAACTTTTATTTTTTTCAATAAAAATATGTACTGCATATAGTGTTGCAGTGGGTGATTTGCTGATGTTATCATTCTCAAATACTTGCTCTCAGGTGTTCCATTTTGTGATTTACTGTTCAAAACGCTGCCATATAGCAGGCCATGGCCTGGTCTACAGTGAAGTTGGTGATGGAAGTCATAAAGAATACAAAGTTAGGCAATGTTCAACTCTAACGACATAGGACAATTGAACTGCTTGTGCACCTGACAGCCATTACAACTCCAACTTCATTGTTACGACACTGACGCCAAATTCTTTGTAGACCAAGCCTATAGCATGATCTTATTCTGCATAAGAAGCATCATTTGTTAATCTGATGCCCAGTTGTCCAGGTTTCTCTAACTATAACACCTGCACTGCTTATATCCCCAAAAATATGTCTAGCAAAAAGAAGCCATGTCACCGAAAGCCCTAATTCAAAAAAAGTAGGTGAGGAAGTCTCTAGAAATGGATATAAAAATGATGATCATTAAGGCCTATGACAGTGGAAAGAAAGTGATGAAATAGCATGTGAGGAAGGACTCTTTCATTCAATCTTTTTGACATTCATTAAGGATAAGTCAGGACTTTGGAGGCAGTTGAAATAGTAATTGGCATAAACTGACAATTTTAACAAAGAAGAAGCAAGGCTAATCCATGAGATGGAGAAGCTATCTGGTAGAAGACCAAATCCAGAAGAAGATTCCTATGAGTTTACTGATGATTCAAATGAAAGCAAGTGGGCTTTTTGAAAACTTAAAGGAACAGCAAGGAAATAGCTACAAACCAAAACCACATCAAACCCATTGACATCCATTCCAACTCACAGCAACCCTACAGGACAGGGATTCTACCCTGTAGAGTTTCCAAGGAGCACCTGGTGGTTTCGAACTGGTGACCTTTTGGTTAGCAGCCGTAGCACTTAACCACTATGCCATCAGGGTGGCAGTACTTTAATGCCAGTAAGTGCTGGTTTCATTGCTTCAGATGCAAATTTGGTTTACCTAACGTGTATAACTGAAGAAGCAGGAAGCGCTGATGTTGAAGCTGCCAAAAAATTCCATGATGAGCTGGACAAAAATAACACAAGATGAAAAATATCGCCCAGAGCAGATTTTCAACTTTGAAAGAGGCGGATTTTCAAAGTGGACAAAACAAAGAGGAAAAGTTGATTCCTGGTTTCAAGGCATTTTTTAAAGACAGATTTCACTCTACTCCTTGGACGTAATGCTGCTGGATTTCAGTTAAAATCTTTTCATGTTTACCATTGTGAAAACCCCTGAGCATTTAAAAACGTTGACGAAGATAAGCTGCTAGTCTACTACAGGAGTAACTCCAAAGCCTGGATGATGATTGTGTTATCTGAAGACTGGTTTTTAAATTGTTTCGTACTGTAAGTGTGTGCATACTGCCTTAAAAAGAGTATTTTTTCAAGATTCTGCTGCTACTTGATAATGCCCAGGACATCCTCCTCATGGAGATGATCTAAATCAAGATAAGGAAGTAGTGTACTTTCCTCCCAACGTGACAGCTGTGATTCAGCCTATGGATCAAAGATGCCATCACCACCTTCAGTGCATACTACTTACAAACTGTGTTCGCTCAGGCAATAGCTGCCAACAGAGGTAACACTACAGGATTTCTGGAAGAATTATCATATTCTCCAGTGTGTCCAGAACATTACATCTTCCTGGGAGAAAATTACAGGAAAATGCATACAGGGGATATGAAAAAAGTTATTGAGTTATGTGAACACACTCCTAGCATTTGATCAGGACAATATGATGGAAGAGATTAGTGGAAAAATTGTCCACATGGCAAGAATGCTGAATTTAGAAGTTAATATCACCGATGTGGAACAGCTCATAGATCACAAAGAAGGGTAATTGACAGATCAGGACTTTATGAATTTTGAAAAGGGAATAAATGCAGAAGAAGAATGAAATAGTGAGGAAGAAGAAAAAGAGAAGTTGTCAAAAAAAAAAAAGTACAGTTAAAGGATTAGCTCATTTTCCTCTATTGGGTCCTCAGTTGCTTGAAAACATGAACCCAAATGCTGATCACTTTGCTAAAGTTGATAGATTTGGGAAGCAGTGAGATGTTATTCCAAAATAAGAAAAGGACTATACAGATAACTGTCACTAATTTTTTAACTAGAAACACCATTCCCATTCCCAGGGATAATCCAGATGATCCAGAACCTTCCACAAGTGGAGTTATTACCTGACAAAATGTCAAAGTCATCCAGTCCAAGTCTTTGTCATCAGAGTAAATTTTATGATTTGTGTTTTTTTTTTATGTATGTATATATTACCTGATGCTGCTGAATCGATTCTGACTCATAGTGATCCTATAGCACAGAGTAGAACTGTGCCATAAGGTTTCCAAGGAGCAGATGATGGATTTAAACTCCCGATCTTTTGGTTAGCAGACAAACGCTTAACCACTGTAGCCCTGGTAAGACAATGGTCAAGTGCTAGGCTGTGAACCAAAAGGTTGGCAGTTTGACTTCACCAGCTGCTCCTTGGAAATTCTATGGGACAGTTCTACTTTGTCCTGTAGGGTTGCTATGAGTTGGAATCAACTGGACCACGAAGGGTTTGGACTGGTTTATGTATGTATTAAAATATATCTGTAGGTTTATATGTAATCTTTCCAATCCCCAAAGGCAAAAATTGGATTTACAAATATACTGATAATAAAGGCAATAATAATGAACACTAAAAAAAAAAAAAAAAGTGTCAGAACTGACAGAATGGTCAGAATGGAACCCCGTCATAAGTCGGGAGCTATCTGTATAAATCCCTCATGTGTCTGTCAGTTTGTCGTACTCTGGGGGCTTGTGTGTTGCTGTGATGCTGGAAGCTATGCCACCAGTATTCAGATACCAGCAGGGTCATCCATGGACAACAGGTTTCAGCTGAGCTTTCCAGACTGACAGACTAGGAAGAAGGACCTGGCAGTCTAATTCTGAAAAGCATTAGCCAGTGAAAACCTAATGAATAGCACCAGAACATTGCCTGATATAGTGCTGGAAGATGAGCCCCCCAGATTGGAAGGCACTCAAAAGATGAATGGGGAAGAGCTGCCTCCTCAAAGTGGAGTCAACCTTAATAACGTGGATGGAGTAAAGCTTTTGGGACCTTCATTTGCTGATGTGGCATGACTCAAAATGAAAAGAAACAGCTGCAAAAATCCATTAATAATCAGAACCTGGAATGTACGAAGAATGAATCTAGGAAAATTTGAAATCCTCAAAAATGAAATGGAATGCATAAACATCGATATCCTAGGCATTAGTGAGCTGAAATGGACTGGTATTGGCCATTTTGAATCAGCCAATCATACAGCCTACTATGCTGGGAATGACAACTCAAAGAGGAATGGTGTCGCATCCATCCTCAAAAAGATTATTTCAAGATCTATCCTGAAGTGCAATGCTGTCAGTGATAAGATAATATCCATATAGCTACAAGGAAGACCAGTTAATACGACTATTATTCCAATTTATACAGCAACCACTAAGGCCAAACATGAAGAAATAGAAGATTTTTATCAGCTGCTGCAGCCTGAAATTGATCAAACATGCAATTGAGATGCATTGATAATTACTGATGATTGGAATGAGAAAGTTGGAAAAAAAGAAGAAGGATCAGTAGTGGGAAAATATGGCCTTGGTGATAGAAACAATGCCGGAGATGGAATGATAGAATTTTGCAAGACCAATGACTTCTTCATTGCAAATACCTTCTTTCACCAGCATAAATTGCGACTATACACATGGACCTCACCAGATGGAACACACAGAAATCAAATTGACTACATCTGTGGAAAGAGACAATGGAAAAGCTCAATATCATCAGTCAGAACAAGGCCAGGGGCTGACTGTGGAACAGACCATCAATTGCTCCTATGTAAGTTCAAGCTGAAACTGAAGAAAATCAGAGCAAGTTCATGAGAGCTAAAATATGACCTAGAGTATATCCCACCTGAATTTAGAGACAATCTCAAAAACAGATTTGACCCATTGAACACTGGTGACCGAAGACCAGATGAGTTGTGGAATGAAATCAAGGACATCACACATGACAGGAAAAGACAAGAAAGAAAGACCAAGATGGATGTCAGATGAGACTCTGAAACTTGCTCTTGAGCGTCGAGCAGCTAAGGCAAAAGGAAGAATTGATGAAGTAAAAGAACTGAACAGAAGATTCAAAGGGCCTCTCGAGAAGATAAAGCAAAGTATTATACTGACATGTGCATAGAGCTGGAGATGGAAAAACAAAAGGGAAGAACACACTCGGCATTTCTCAAGCTGAAAGAACTGAAGAAAAAATTCAAGCCTCAAGTTGCAATAATGAGGGATTCAACGGGGAAAATATTAAACGAAGCAGGAAGCATCAAAAGAAGATGGAAGGAATATACAGAGTCATTATACCAAAAAGAATTAGTCAATATTCAAACATGTCAAGAGGTGGCACATGATCAGGAGCCAATGGTACTGAAGGAAGAAGTCCAAGCTGCTTCGAAGGCATTGGCGAAAAACAAGGCTCCAGGAATTGATGGAATATCAATTGAGATGTTTCAACAAACAGATGCAGCGCTGGAGGTGTTCACTCGTCTATGCCAAGAAATATGGAAGACACCTTCCTGGCCAACTGACTGGAAGAGATCCATATTTATGCCTAGTCTTTTTTTTTTTTTTCAAGAAATGTGATGCAACCGAATGTGGAAATTATAGAACAATATCACTAATATCACACTCAAGCAAAATTTTGCTGAAGATCATTCAAAACCGGCTGCAGCAGTATATCAACAGGGAACTGCCAGAAATTCAGGCTGGTTTCAGAAGAGGATGTGGAACCAGGATATCACTGCTGATGTTAGATGGATCCTGGCTGAAAGCAGAGAATACCAGAAGGATGTTTACCTGTGTTTTATTGACTATGCAAAGGCATTCGACTGTGTGGATTATAACAAACTATGGATAACATTGTGAAGAATTGGAATTCCAGAACACTTAATTGTGCTCATGAGGAACCTTTACATAGGTCAAGAGGCAGTTGTTCGGACAGAACAACGGGATACTGATTGGTTTAAAGTAAGGAAAGGTGTGTGGCAGGGTTATATTCTTTCACCAAACCTATTCAATCTGTATGCTGAGCAAATAACCCAAGAAGCTAGACTATATGAAGAAGAACAGGGCATCAGGTTTGGAGGAAGACTCATTAACAACCTGTGTTATGCAGATGACACAACCTTGCTTGCTGAAAGTGAAGAGGACTTGAAGCACTTACTAATGAAGATCAAAGACCACAGCCTTCAGTATGGATTACACCTCGACATAAAGAAAACAAAAATCCTCACAACTGGACCAATGAACAGCATCATGATAAATGGAGAAAAGATTGAAGTTGTCAAAGATTTCATTTTACTTGGATCCACAATCAACAGCCATGGAAGCAGCAGTCAAGAAATCAAAAGACGCACTGCATTGGACAAATCTGCTGCCAAGGATCTCTTCAAAGTGTTGAAGAGCAAAGATGTCACCCTGAAGACTAAGGTGCGCCTGACCCAAGCCATGGTATTTTCGATGGCATCATATGCATGTGAAAGCTGGATAATGAATAAGGAAGACCAAAGAAGATTTGATGCCTTTGAATTGTGGTGTTGGCAAAGAATATTGAATATACCATGGACTGCCAAAAGAACCAACAAATCCTTCTTGGAAGAAGTGCAGCCAGAATGCTCCTTAGAGGCAAGGATGAAGAGACTGCGTCTTCCATACTTTGGACATGTTGTCAGAAGGGATCAGTCCCTGGAGAAGGACATCATGCTTGGCAGAGTACAGGGTCAGCGGAAAAGAGGAAGACCCTCAATGAGGTGGATTGACACAGTGGCTGCAACAATGAGCTCAAGCATAACAACGATTGTAAGGTTGGCTCAGGACAGGGCAGTGTTTCATTCTGTTGTGCCTGGGGTTGCTGTGAGTCAGAACTGACTGGACGGCACCTAACAAGAACCACAACAACATCTGTATAAATATATGGTACCAAATCATGGTGTTTTTTATTGGTGATATGCTTGTCAGTCATAGTGTTCATTTAATTGAATGGTTAATTCTAAAGCAGCAAATGAGTACAGTTAGCCTCTAAACCAAATCAAAAATTACAATTTAAACAAATTCAATAAGAATTTTTTGTGTGTATTTTTTTTATTTTTAATTCAAAATAAAAGCATCTTCAAAGTCACTTACTTGAATCATCATTCAAATATAACATCTTAATATATCTCATAATAAGCCAGTTAAAGGTTCTTGTATTTTGTGATATTTAAAAATTATTTAGAATTTGTTGCTCAGAACATCGTTGCATAAAAAAAAAAAATAGATATAAAAAATAATTAAAATACTGAAGATAAACTCATCATCCTTTATCAAAGCCAGAAATACGCCTTTTTTTAGAATCTGACATTCCCTGACATTCTCTTACATGAATGTGTTGAAGTCAGATAAATCTTTAGGTTATTTATTTTGAACTGTTGGCTTCTAGAGTACTGCTTTGGATGTCAATTTTTCTTATTTTCCTAGAAAAATAAATGCATGTGTTGCTGCATGGAGTTTTTCTCAGAAGTTGAATGCTGTCGTTATTTTTAAACTAATAAAATTGTTACTAAGAAAAGCATAGCATAGGATGTTTTTCCCACTGAAAAAATAATTTCATTTGGAGAAAAGTCAAGGTTTAAAGAAAGTCTGATACTGAAGGAATGGTTGACTGTAATTTGAAAAAAAAAAAAAACTTACAAAAAATCTACTTCATCAATGTAAATGAGGTAGAGTGAGATATGACCAAAAAACTCATTAGCTTCAAGATAGCAAGATTTATAAGATTTTTTTAGATTTAGAAGAATTTTATTTGGAGGAGGATGTCTATTAAACGGTCTGACTCCATTTTTCATGTTCGGGTGCTCAAAGCTTTTAAGACACAGTACTCTTCCTTCCCCTTTTGTACCACACCTGGGCAAAGTGATATGAAAACTGTAGTGCTCCCTCCATTACCTCAGACCAGAAGTTCAAACTGTGCAAGTCCCTGCCCTCTGTGATAACCTTCACATTGGTCCCATTACATAACCACCATAAAACCCAGACCAGTCTCCTTTCCCTGATCTTTCAAGCCATTATCAGTTCTGCTTGAGAGCTTGCCCTGCTCTTTGAGAAAGCCTCATTAATGAGTAATAAGCATTTTAATACCCTCTTATAGTTACACTCTCCCTACAAGGATCCTCAGATGAACCAAGTTAAGCAAAGCTATACATCACCTCCATTACGTTCATTATGTTTTTTTATACATCCCCCCATTATGTTCATTAGGACCCTGGGTAGCGCAA
Organism: Elephas maximus indicus; assembly: GCF_024166365.1. Classification (NCBI taxonomy): domain Eukaryota; kingdom Metazoa; phylum Chordata; class Mammalia; order Proboscidea; family Elephantidae; genus Elephas; species Elephas maximus. The sequence continues at coordinate 56,787,793 of NC_064842.1, read as the reverse complement.
ACTCTTTGCACTTGACTACTAACCTAAAGGTTGGGGATCTGAACCCACTTAGTGGTACTGTGGAAAAAAGTCCTGGTAATCTACTTCCATAAAGTTTACAGCCAAGAAAACCCTGTGGAGCAGTTTTACTATGTAAGACGTGGAGTCTTCATGAGAGGAACAGACTTGCCACCTATAGGTTTGGTTTCTGCGGTTACGTTTGTATAGTGTCATCAGTTTCATCATCCACACAAAATTAGGGAGATAGTCAATAGCCAAAACTTATTGATTGTATTGTTTAAGATGTCTTTTTTTTTTTTTTTCCTGCTTATTTCAGTTTATTTGATCTATCATTTACTGAAAGAAATGATTATGGTTTTGTCCCTTCCACCTTATTTCCTGTCAGTTTTTCTGTTACACATATTTTGAGATCATATTTGTAAATGAATAAAATTTTCTAATATTTCTTTCTAGTGATTGACTTTCTTTAACTCTGTTATGCTTTTCTTTGTTTTAATCTTGAGAGTCTTTGTTCTTTGCTTGGAAAACTTATTAATGAGTTAAATTCATTTTATTTTTCATCATTAGTTTCCCAAGTAAGCAGTCTACTTCTTTGACTGCATAATATCTATTTATAATAACTCATTTTGTGTTTGGAGAACTCATATTGTCCATGACTGGATCCACTGTTTATTACAGAAATTTCTACTGTAAAAATCAGACATTTCCTGAAATGTCATTACAAATGCTATAAAATAAATATACAGATAATGCTCCTTAGGGTATTAAAGAGTTATATATAGCTTTTTATTGCTGTTGAAAATTTTCATAAGATATACTTATGAATATAGAGAAGCTTTGTAATATGTAAATGTAATATGTTCCTGAAATATATCTGAAAACACAAATCTGTATAATGATTGAGATGGTAAACATATTTATTTATTTGCTAAATAGAAAAATCCTATTCTCTCAGGACTGTGACTGGTGGTTATATGTTCAATCAAGAATTTAGCTATTATTGTGCAACAATACAGTGGTGTTTATGCACAATCCATACTTAGTTCAAGTCTTACAGTCTTAAGCTATTTTGGAGCACTAGACCATTAAATAAAAGAGACAGGATGAAGAGGTTTTCAAGTCAAGTGAAAAATGTAAAGAACATGTCTGTCAGTATAAGATAAGCTTTTTACAAGAATGAAAAAAACACAAAATAGTGAAAGCGCCATTGACTGTTCAAGACACACACAACACTAGAAAAGAACAGTAAAATTATATCCCCACAATCTCTGTCATTTCAGGTGATTTGACAAACATTATAGCACAAATATTCACTGTGTTTCCTCAGAGTTAAGTGTTCTTTTGCCCAACTCAACGGAAGAAATATTGAAATTGTCAAGGATTTCATTTTAACTTGGATCCAGAATCGACACCCATGGAAGCAATGGTCAAAAAACCGAATGGTGTATTACATTGGGCAAAAATGCTGCCAAAGACCTCTTTAAAGTGTTTGTTAAAAAGTAAAAATGTCACTTTGAGGACTAAGATAAGCCTGACTCAAGCCATAGTATTTTCAATTGCCTCATATGCATGTGAAAGCTGAACAGTGAATAAGGAATGCCTTTGAATTATGTTTTTGGTGAAGAATACTGAACATACTATGGACTTCCAGAAGGATGAACAAACCCGTCTAGGAAAAAGTACAGCCATAATGCTTCTTAGAAGCAAGGATGACAAGACTTCATCTCACATACTTTGGAAATGTTATCAGGAGGGATCAATTCCTGGAGGAGAACATCATGCTTGATAAAGCAGAGGTCCAAAACAGAAGTGCCTCAACAAGACGGATTGATACAGTGACTGCAACGATGGGCTCAAACATAGCAACAGTTATGAGAATGGTGTAGGACAGTGTTTCATTCTGTTATAAATGGGGTGACTATGGATCAGAACCAACTTGAAGGCACGCAACAACTGCCCAACTCGGACTAAGTTTTAATCAATGAGGGAGAACTTGACATGCACCTGGAGCTGAGGGTCCACAGTGTTTGTGCTATTTCTCACTAAAAAAAAAAAAAAAAAAAAGTTGGTTGCATCTGCTTTTGTTAACAGAGGAAAGAAACAGGGGTATCACATGTACAACTTTTGTTTCCAGTTTCTTGAAGAAAATAATTTTTTCCCTATGTGCCAGAGTAAGCAACAGATAATGTGCCTGGCCTTGAATCAACCTGAAGGGACCCTGCTCATGAGGCAGCATGCTCTGAGGGCCTGGATCTGCAGATATGATCTGTGTTGGGAAGCACCTGGGGCAGGGGATTTTCTGAAGAACTTCTAAGAGTAACCTCAGCTTGAGAAAAAGCCAGCATCTGCCACACCAGGAACAAAAAAAAAAAAAACAGACTACAAAGATTTGTGACCTGTAAGAATATGTCCCCACCGTTCTTCTGTCAGTTTGTCATTCTGTGGTTGCTTACATGGTGCTATGATGCTGGAAACTATGTCACTGGTATTCCAAATACTCACAGGTTCATCCATGGTGGACAGGTTTCAGTGGAGCTTCCAGACTAAGACAGACTAGGAAGAAAGGTCTGGCTTTCTACTTTCAAATATTAGCCAATGAAAGCCATATGTATCACAACAGAAGAATGTTCCATATAGTGCTGGAAGATTAGCCCCATATGTTGGAATGCACTCAAAATATGCAGCAACTATAACAATGTACTCAAGAATACCAACAATTATGAAGATGGCACAGGACCAGGCAACCATTTTATTCTGTTGTACGTGGGGTCACCATAAGTTGGAACCCCCTTGATGGCACTAACAACAACAAGAATGTGTCCTAAATTTCTGTTGCCCCCCTCCCCAATTCCCACCCAGGAGCCATAGCCGCTAAATGGAAGAGGAAGAAAGCGAGTAGAAATTGACCATGGCAGCCTTCCCACTATGGTTTCTGCACCTAGGTCAGGTCTTAGCTGTGGGACAAGAAATCTTAAAATTAGATGGAGGCTTGAATTTTTATTAAACTGGACTTGAATATTTAAAGCTTGAAAAATAAGCATGTTCATTAATACTTAAAAGTGACTGGGAAAGCCAGGGTATCTTTGCAAAAATGTCAAACAGGCAGGAAAGCACGATCCAATGCATTATTTAAGAGCAAATGAAGAGAAAAAGTGAGATTTAGTTTGCTTGACTGCTTGTGCTTATGTGTTTTGTTGGTTTATTTTTCCTGCTTGTTCTCTTCAAATGTCTTAGGGAAGTACCTGTTAGTCATCAGAGAGATGTCTGGATTCAAACTGTTACCTGGAGAAGGAGGCAGAAAGACATTTAATAGCAAAAGATAAACATGACACCCAAAATGAACTGTAAGTAAAGCTGAGATAAGCATCCAGGCAAGTTGTATGGCACATTTCTGGATTGTAGCAGGAGCTTGCTCCAAACGTTTTAAAATGGAAGTGTTGGACTATGCAGCAAGCATTATGATCCTATTTTAAATGACACACTCCATACACTAAAAGAGACAATTCCATCAAGCACCAGATGTACTCAGGACACTAGAAACTAGAAAAAACAAATGACAAAAAAAAAAAAAGAAAGAAAGAATTGTAACTACCAATTCATTCACCTTTCCTTAAAAATTCCTGAAGAAAATCTTTTTTTTCTGACTTCATAAAAAGTAAAAATAAAAAAAGGCAGCAAAAGAATAAACAGCGATGCCTTGAACACGTATCTGGGATTAATTACATATACTTTACTAGGTACAGTATAAATAATGCAAACTACAATGCAAAGAGTATAGTTTATTACAAATTTTCCCTAAGGTTTTGAGGAAACCATTAGCTAGGAGTAGCTAGAGTAGCATTTGTCTTAACTACGACCCCATTTGGACAATCATTCTCTTTCATTCTCAGGCTAGTTCTAGGTCGTTTTGCTGGTTTTGAATTGTCAGACTTTGCTTCTGAGTCTTAATAGTCTAAACCATGCTGTTCCAATTTAAGCTGGTTATTCTTTGCATCAAAGATAGTACAAAGGTCTGTATTAATGGACCTTATCTGACAAAGTGTTATATTGTCTTTAAGGAACACCACTTATCGTTACTTGGTTCTGAATATTTTCTAATAAGCAAGTTTAGCTGCTGTGTTTAGTAATTGTCCCACTCTCTTCCATGCCATTTCTTGTCCCCTATATATTTGGAACATTCTCCTTACCACAGAAGCCTATTCTAGTATCTCGTCTTTTAAATAATCCTTCTTTTACCTCATATTACTCTCTAGGAACTGTCCCTTTTTTCTACGGTCCTTCAGAACAAATGACTCAAATGCGTTTTGTACACCTAGTCTCCATTTTCTCACTGTTCATTCTCTCTTCATATAATTCCAGTTGGGCTTCAGTACCCATAACCCTGAAGAGTCTCTTCTTGTCAAGCCACCACCTCTTCATGTTGCCAAATCCAGCGAGCTATTATTTCTGTCCTTATCATCAAGTCTTAGCAGCATTTAACAACTTTAACCATTTCTTCTTTCTCAAAATCCTTTTATGTTTTATCTTCCTTGCCACCCTACTTTGTCTCCTTTACTGGTTCTTCCTCCATTTCCTACCTGCTAAATGAGGAAATGGCCCTGAGCTCATTCTGCAGCCATCTTCTCATCTCTATTCAAATCACCTTCTCTAGGTGCTGGGAGGTCTTGTCCTATCTCATCATTTTCAATTGCAGCTACCTACTGATAAGTCTCACATATATATCTTCAACTCTGATCAGTCCCCAGAACCCTCTATTTTATGTTCATCAGCCTGCTTGACATCTCCAATTTCATATTTAAAGGACAAACAAATGTAACTTGGCTAAAACAAAATCTTGATGCCCTTTGAACCTGCTCCCAAACCTGTTTCTGTCTCAGGTTTTCTGATCTCAGCAAATAGTACCATTTATTTGCTCAAGTCAAAATTCAGCTATAGCAGTCCTTAGAAAACATTTCCCAGCTAATCCAGAGATTCTTTTATACATCTAAAACATGTGTTTTCTGTCAAAGTCCCAGGGTTATAGCAGCTGTGTAAAAATCTTTTTGCTTACAACGTTGATACACTTTGCTGTTTAGCAAGTTATGCTCATTTACATGAGAATTATACAATCACTTACTTTGATTTTTTTTATATATTTAACTTTTCTATACAGATTTATTTTTAAGAGTTTTATGAGTCTAGAAAATTTAAATAGAAGTGCTTTGAATTACTGTATTTGAAAAGGCTTTTTAAATTTGTTTCTATTTCCCCTAGGCATATCACAAAATGGTATCTAAGTATATGATCTTTGTTGATACATAATATATTGATGTATTTCTCCTATCATACAAAGTTTCCAGTAAATTTGTGGAGTATTATTGCAAAGCAGATTTTTTCCTTTTGTACTTGTCCTAAAAGCATCTTGATCTACCTTTTAAAGGTCAAGCTAAAACACTTTTCTGAAATTGTTTAATTGCTATTTTATCCTTTTATTTTTAAATGCCACATGTTTTAGGTGTTTTCATGGAATACTGGTATCAAAGCCTGTCTTGTTAACTCCTTTCTTTAGAACAGAATCATATGGTAATGCATTTTTCCAGTGTCTCTAGACTCAAGTTCATGACTTACTGCCACAACACGCAATTCTAATTAAGACAAAGGACAGGCCTAGTGCTAAGTTTTTTCTTGGTTAGACAGGTAATTTCTATAGCTTGACCAATATGTTTTTTTTCTCCTAACTAGATATAAGTCTGCAAGATTGAGTAATACTCTTAAAAATATTCTAGTTTATAAAAACAGACTTATTAGAACCAAGACTTCTGTTACAAACAAAGTGATGAATTGGAGTGTGTTTCCACTGCAGTATTAAACAGGTTTTAATCGGTATTCAGGCAGAAAACCCAACTGAAATTCTGAGACTGCTTTCCCTTTAATAATGAACAGTAAAACCACAGGCAGTGATCAAAAAACACACATAAATGATAGGAAAATTTAACAGCTTGGTGTGCCAAACACAATCCCTTGGACTGATGCTCAGAAGTAGGTGCTGTGAATGGAGTCATTTCTCATTAAAAGCTGCAGGTAGAGCACATGTATTTATAAAGTGTTAGGGGGATGCTGGCATAAATGATAACTCAAATAAAATCAATTGCTTCCAAATGGTAACAAAAATAAACAGTGAAATAAACATGGTTACTGTGTCGATACTGGTACCCTTAAGCAATCTCATTCCAAAATGAATGGTAATTAATTACAATAATACTTCAGAATGAATATGTATATATACCAACCCAGGCCATTTCACTTCAATACTTTGATAAAGTTTGATTGCCTGAACCACTTTACACTTTAGTCATTTATGTACATAATGCAGAGTAATATATATTGATGTGTAAATCTTGGGTTTGATATCAGAGATAATTAATTGCATGAAAATCTACACCAGAAAAAAAAAAAAAAAAATCAACCCGTACACAAACAAGAATTAGAAAAAAAAAATTGTTATATGGAGATTGCTGTACATAAAGGAGAGAAAGCAATCAAAAGTCACATTTAACAATGCCTAACAAATAATGGAGCGTTTTGTTAAGTACAAAGCCATGCAAGAAGCTGAACTTTGCATCATTTGTGTGTAAGTGTAATACGACCAAGTCTCTTGAAATTGTCTTAGCAGTTGCAAAGAAATTACACAACTATATTGAAATGCAAATCTGTTTTCCTCTTTTGGAAGTACTTTCTACTTCTTCCTCACTTTCAGGTTTCACCCACTCTCTTTTACCTCCTCCTCAACATTTTCAAATTCATGCTCCCTCCCTCTTCACTCTGGTTTGTATTTGGTTCCAACCAACACTTAAAACTATCCATGTTCTTCTAAAATGCTAGTTTCCATTTCCAGAGGATGAATTTATATAACTATCTCTTAATTGTGTTTTGATGTATTAGTTTACCGGAAATAATTTTTTTTTTTTATGTCTAATCTGGATTATTGAACCATTATTCAATTGTTCAATACCTATTGATTCACTTTCCATATACTCTGAGTACAAAAAAGCCTGAATATAAGTGATATGGATTGAATTATCTACCCTAAAAAATGTGTGTCTCAATTTGACTGGGCCATGATTTCTAGTATTATGTGGTTGTCCTCCATTTTGTGATTGTAATTTTATGTTAAAGAGGATTAGGGTGGGGTTGTAACACCCTTACCCAGGTCACATTCCTGATCCAATGTAAAGAGAATTTCCCTGCAGTGTGGCCTGCACCACCTTTTATCTCTCAAGAGATAAAAAGGAAAGGGAAGCAGACAGAGAGTGGGGGACCTCATACCACCAAGAAAGCAGTGCTGGGAGCAGAGCACGTGCTTTAGACGTGGGGTCACTTTGAGGAAAACCTCTTACTCCAGGGCAAGATTGATGAGAAGGCCAACAGAGAAAGAAAGCCTTCCCCTGGAGTTGATGCCTTGAATTTGGACTTTTAGCCTACTTTACTGTGAGGAAATAAACTTCTCTTTGTTAAAGCCATCCACTGTGGTATTTTTATTTATAGCAGCACTGGATGACTAAGACATAATTTGGTACCAAGAAAGTGGGGTGTGGCTAGAACAGATACCTAAAATGTGGAAGCAGCTTTGAAACTGTGAATGGATAGAAGGCTCAGAAGGAAGTGAGGAGAACTGTTAACACCAGAGAAGGCGCAGATGCTAAGAAACAGCAGCAGAGGACCAGCAGCAGCAGCAAATCAGCAGTAGCAGAACCAGGAGACCAGCACCAGGCAGTGGTGGAGTGAAGGAGCTGAGTGCCTGTGTGCAGAAGGCGTTCTGGCAGAGTGGTGTGCCTCCGGGTACTTATCAGTAGAGCTACAGAGCTTTGGAACACTTGCTCCAGCAGGGAAGATGCAGGTGTGAGGCCTGAAGAGCCAAGAGGGCAAGAAACCAGGAAACAGAAGCTAAAGAGACTAGGAAAACAAGAAGCCGAGCTGACTCAGTCTAAAAAGGTATGGCCATGACTTGTGGGGTTTCAAAGGGTGGAGCTATGGCCTCTGGTGTTCTAAGGGTAGAGTCACCACTCAAATGGACTAGGAGAATGGCACCTAAATCTGAGGGAGCAGAGTTGCTATCCCAGTGGATCTGGAATGACATGCTGAAGCCCTGGACCGAGAGGCCTCCACTCAGAATCCAGAGAGTATGACCAATACCTGGAGTCTGGAGAGCAGGGCCATTGTGTAAATTGTCTCAGAGAACCAACGATTATTTTCAGTGCCTTGAGGGCTAACGTAATGGGTTCTGCTGACTTGCTTGGTGCGTGTTATCCCTTTTTTTCTCCAGTTTCTCCCACTTGTAATGGAAATGTCTAGCTTGTGCTTGGTTCTGCCATCATATCTTTGGAAGCAGATAACTTGCATTCTAGATTTCACAGATGAAGAGGAGTTTTTAGATTTTGTACTTGGAGTTAAGATTTTTGCTATGATATAATGGGATGAATATGTTTTGCATGTGGCAAGGATGTGATTTTTTGAGGGCCAAAGGGTGGAATGTCATGAATTGAATTAAGTCCCCCCCCCAAAATGTGTGTATCAATTTGGCTGGGCCATGATTTCCAGTATCATGTGGTTGTTCTACATTTTGTGACTGTAATTTTATGTTAAAAAGGATTAGGGTGGGGTTGTAACACCCTTACCCAGGTCACATTCCTGATCCAATGTAAAGAGAATTTCCCTGCAGTGTGGCCTGCACCACCTTTTATCTCTCAAGAGATAAAAAGGAAAGGGAAGCAGGCAGAGAATGGGGGACCTCATACCACCAAAGAAGCAGTGCTTGGAGCACAGTATGTTCTTTGGACCTGGGGTCCCTGTGCAGAGAAGTTCCTAGTCTGAGGGAAGATTGATGACAAGGTTGACAGAGAGAGGAAGACTTCCCCTGGAGGTGATGACCTGAATTTGGACTTTTAGCCTACTTTACTGTGAGGAAATAAACTTCCCTTTGTCAAAGCCATCCATTTGTAGTATTTCTGTTACAGCAACACTAGATGATTAATAACTAATGGCTAATAACTTGATAATCTCACTGAAAACCTTGAATAGCAAAGTAGGGATTGATAATATGACTTAGATTCAAGTCTATAAAGTATATGTTTGTTTCTGTCATTTGAGATGGTTCTGAGCTTTTGAAAAGTTGAGATATCTGGTCATGAATGAAAAAGGATTCTCAAAAATTATGACTTTATACCTGATACCATAGAGAAAGAATGTGACAACAGAACATTGAAGTCCAGAAGAAAACTATTTTATATTATTAATTCATGCATTCAGCAATTATTTATTTGATTCCTCCCTATGAATCTCATATAGTGCTAGAAGTTATACAGAACAAAGGTCAGGCAAAATAAAATATATATATTTTTTCATCTCTTTGTATTAAAAAAAATTCAAACCTATAGAAAAGTTGAAAAAAATAATACAATGGGCACCTATATAGTGTTTGGTTAATTTCATTAGGTTTCTCTCTCTCTTTAAGGATCATCAGGGTCTGCATTTGGTTGTTATACCTCTTTAACCTCTCTTCATCTAGAATGGTACCCCAACCAAGGTTGTCTGTTTTTCACAACTTCGACATTTGGGAGGAGTCCACGTTAATTTTCTTATAGAATATCCTGATTCCTGAATTTGTCTGATAGTTTCCCCAGGATTAAAATCAGGTTTAACAGTGGTGTTTCCTTGATTGCATTAATCAAGAGACACATAATATTGGCCTGTGAATTGTGATGTTAACACGAATTACTTAACTAAGGTATTTACAAAGGGACATTTATCCTTTTAAAATTATCAGTTGTTTATTTACATCAATGAGTTTGAAAGGATGAAACAAAATTTTGCTAAATGGCAGCAAGGGCAGTATATGAAAGAGCCAAGAATTAAGAACGTAATGAGATAGTAAATATTAATGATTTTGAGAAGCATCAGCCCCTAGAAGAAATTTCTTCTATAAGAAATTTCTTCCTTAAATTTCTAATCTCCCAGTTTCTTTTAAGAAATAAAAAAGCCTACATTGTATAATATGTCTATAAGATTAATATGTGGAAGTTTCTAATGATTAGAATTGGACAAGACTTTATAATATATATATTTTAATTTCTCTTTGAACATTTTTTTCTTGTTTCAACATTAAATCCTTGTATTTGCTATTCAACATCCTAAGTTCTGCCTTTGGCTCAAAATATTTTCATTAAAAATCAATCCCATTCTATTTCCTCATTAGAACAAGAGTTTCAAATTCTATATCCATTTTGCCTTATTCGGTTTCATTTCAGAAGGCCTTTCAGTAAACCAGAGACTCATTATTAAGATAAACAACCATCACACTTGCACTTTAGGGGAATACAATGGGCACTCTTTGTTACTCTATGAATCAGGTTCATGACATAATTTATGCCTCTGGAGGATGCACTGAACAAACTAATTCTAACTACTCAATCAGTGTGAACCTTTCCTAAATCAGAGTCATCTTTTCCCTCTCCTGAGGCTTACTGAATGAAATGGAAATAGACAGAGGGCATCAGCTTCATTTCTTCCCTAATTAGAAGAGTCATCTCGTGTCTACTCAGAATGAAAGTCTCATGAAGTCTTGTAATTCCTTCACCTTAAAGCAACAAGAGCTGAATTCTGTAATGAGTACAAGGAACAAAAAATCATATATATATATATATATGTATATTGCAAAGTGAATATTAATAGAATTAAAAAATTATAGGTTTGTGTCAGGTGAGACACTAGTAGACAAAAGACATCAGCCTCAAGTTGGTTTGAACTGAACACTAATTCTTTTATGGCCAAATTCATTTAAGTCTGTAATTTTTTGATGATGCAATTTTTTTTGGTAACGGGATGTATGCTTAATAATCATATAGCCAATGAACATGGATATCATTACAGTTTAGAGCACATGTTAACTTCGTTATACTTTTCATTAAGGTTTTCCAGTCTTATTGTTAAAATTATTGGTACGCAGGTAAAAATATTCATTATAACGTGATAAAAACTGTTCAGAGAGGGACCATTTATCAGTGAACTTAATTTTGGAACCCTTCAGTTTTAGGAAACGTTTTATAAGAACAAGCATCAGTCAGTGGCTCTTGAATGAAAATAGACTTAGAGCTCCAAATTCCAAAAATTTGCCAATGAGTTTTGAGTGAGACAAACTTTATGGGACTCATTGGTAAAGTTGTACATTCTGGCTTTTGAACTTCTTAATTGTGTAAACTTTGAAAAAGCAATGACATATTTAAGCCTCAGTTTCCAAATATAGTTAAGAGAATTAAATGTTTGACTGGTTCAGAATATTTGCACAAGGATTTGTTAACTGATTTATCCTGGGGTCTATTTATTCTATTTAGACCATTGTTTTGTTTTTTAATCAGTGTTAGCTATATTAATATTCCAAGTAATCTGCTTTCCTTCCTCTGTTAAGCTAGGTTTTCACTTTGGCATTTGTATCAATAAATAGCTTCTTTCATCTTGTACTTTCAAGTTGCATTTTCATTGTCCAGCCAAATAAAGCCATGTTCGTCCCATACATCCCAACATTTGCCACTTGTCACTGAGGGAAATTATAGAATCACTGCAAATAGCTTGAAGATCACTCATTATGGCTAGAAAATCTGCCCCCACCCTTCCACTGATTAAAGTTTGTTCTTTACAGAATAATTCAGGAACCCCAAATCTGTCTTGTGTGCATTCACCCAATCCCATGTTTTTCACAAACTATTACAATCTGACTTCTGTTTTATTCCCAGAATGAAATAATTCTGAATAAGGCCAAAATGACAAAAGTGACAGATCAAATGGCCAGTTTTCTTTTTCATCCTACTCATGGTCAATGCAGTACATGACTGCATGAGCTACTAATTGCTGAGTGATAAACTACCCCAAAATGAAAGGGCTGAAATCAACCATAGCTTATTATTTCCCACACACTTCTAGGTCAGAGGGTTGGTTCTTCTTGTCTAAGGTCACCTTAAACAGGCATCTGTAGTCAATTGCAGTCTCTGATGTTCCAATTTGGGCTCAAATATTTGGGATTTGTTTTTTTTCTGAATTCTATTGATCAAAGCAAGCCGTGAATCTAGCCTAGATTCAAGCAATGCAGAGAAAAAATTCCACCCCTGATGAAAAGAGCTGCAAAAATTCCATTGTCAAAGGGTGTGGATATAGGAGC